>NC_133204.1:7503280-7790780 GCF_958299795.1 Porites lutea
TCCCACTGTAGGTCTTGCAGCATTTCCGTCACGCTCGTTGTTCGATCGTAATTTCCAGTGACAAAGCGGGCTGCTTTCCGCTGTACCCTTTCTAGAGCGGCTTTATCTTTCTGGTAATGTGGGTCCCATGCGCTACAGGCATACTGGAGTTTTGGCCTCACAAGTGTCATATACACGGTTTCTTTCACTGACTTTGGACAATTCCACAGGTTTCGCTTGATAAGTCCCAAGACCTTATTTGCTCTAGATGTGATTGTTTCAATGTGTGGTGACCACCTCATTTTGTTATCGAGGACTACCCCCAGATAAGGGTGAGATTCCACTTCTTCTAGGATTTGTCCACAGAATACGTATTCCCGCTTTGGTGGATCTCTCCTGGTTGTAAAACACATGATCTTGCACTTTGAAGGATTAAATTCCATCTTCCACTTTTGTTGCCAATCTTCTAATCTATACAAGTCCTCTTGGAGATCGGCTGTGTCTTCATCACAACAAATTGTCCCATATAACAATGCATCATCAGCAAAAAGTCTAACAGCAGAGTTAAGACTATCAGGTAAATCATTTATATACATTAAGAACAGTCGCGTTCCTAAGACTGTTCCTTGGGGAACACCAAATGTCGTAACTACAGGGGCAGATGATGCCCCCTAAATTACCACTGATTGGGTACGCTGTGTTAGAAACGATTCAAACCAGTTATGTAGTGGGCCACGAATTCCGTAATAATCAAGTTTCTTCAAGAGTCGGCGATGGGGAACTTTGTCGAATGCTTTTGAAAAATCAAGGATTGCGGCGTGAATTGTTTTGTTAGACTGGATAGCACTTGCTATATCATGAATGGTACATATGAGCTGTGTTTCTGTTGATCGTTTCGCTCTAAAGCCATGTTGACAATCAGTGAGCACTCCATATCGTGAAAGATGCTTCATGACATGGCTGTGTACAATATGCTCAAGTACCTTTGATGCAATGCAGGTAAGTGACACGGGTATATATTCGCCTAAACTATTCGCCGGGTATCGGGGAGGCTAAATTTTTACTAGGTGCACCTAAATAAACCACTGGGTCTATTACAGAGAGGTGTTAATAACTGTCCATCGATATTTTGGGGTCAATTAACGTTACATGCCGTTTTTTGCCCTTTCCGCCACCCATGTTCAATACTTACCACTTGTTAAAGTCGTAAAATCCGAGACTCAAGTCGGTCAAGTTGTACGAGTGGTTAAGTTGTGCGATTGGTTTAAGTGGTGAATGTGATATGTTTGAGTGAAATAATTATAAAGTGAAGTATTTTATTTGGCTACAACTCACCGCCTCACCTGTCCAGTGGCGCGTCTCATACGAGTCGTACAACTGGAGAAATAGCATCTCATTTGCGACACTTAGAAATTGAGAGCAGAAAAAGACTAGTTAGCTAGAACGCATACACCACGATCAGTCGGTCTTTTTCGCGCTTTCCTCGAAAAAACAAAAAAAAAAACTGAAATTTGGCGTACTTTAAGGCAATGCTAAGAGACAAAAAGTGGGAAAGTTTTTTTTTTTTTTTTACTTCAGTTGCATTTTTTCCCTTTAAATAATGTATTTTTGAACAATGCCGAAAAGGGTTATTCAAATTATTTTTTAAGCACGTTAGTATAAAGATTTTAATTACGGCGATACTCAAAGACTCCGGGACACTTGTATGGTGTTAATGCTTATCTGAGTTTATATCTTCTGTCAGTAGTCCTCATTTATTAGTTGAGCGCAGTCAAGAATAAAATCGTTCGGTTTCATATATATATTGTTTTAAAAACTTTTAACTAATAGGTTGTACCGCTACGTGCTGGTGAGAAAATTGTTTGTCTAATGACTGGCGAAATAGCATCTCATTAGCGACACTTAGAAATTGAGAACAGAAAAAGCCTTCTGAGTAGTTAGTGCGTGAACAAGAACGCACACGCCATGAGTATTCCTTGTTCTTAACCTGCGATCAGGCTCAAGAACGCATACGCCATGATTATTCCTTCAACTGCGATCAGGCGGTCTTTTTCGTATTCCCCCCCCCCCCCCCCCCCAGAAAAAATGCTTGATCGCATGTAGCGCCTGTTACACGGCTCGTGTCTCGGCTCACTAATGAGATGCGACTTCACCAATTACACGAATCGTACGAGTTTACCACTTTACAGGGTCCCATCACAGCTTTGCCAACAGATTCTAAGTTTCGCTGATGAAATGCGATTTCACCAGTTGCACGACTCGTACTAGTTGTACCACTCGAATGGCCCCCTCTGGACAACTTTGATCACAAATTCTAAGTGTTTCTAATGAGATGCAAGATTTGGCCAGTAGAACAACTTGTACGAGTCGTACCACTAGACAGGTCCCCCTCACGAAAACTTTACCAGCAAATTCTAAAAGATGAAGTTTCACCATGTGATACCTCACATTATCACACTGAAATATCACCCAATCGCCAATAGCACCAATCGCATGAATTCAAAGGCTAATCTCACTACTTTACCACTTGTACAACTTGAAACACACACAACAAGACTATCACGACTTGAACTCTCAGACAGATTCGGAAAACCTTCTTTCGTTTACATCCCTGCAGACTCCCGGGCCGCCAATCAGGACGGAAAATTGCCGAAGGAAACACCGAAGGCAAGGTTTGAAAGAAGAGCGGCAATTACTCCGAGTGCTCAGTCTGACATATTCAACCAATGCTTTTCAAGAAAGCATCGTCGGGCTTTAGATTTGCCTTCCAGAATGAAATCGAGAACGAATACGACTTTAATTTCTAGGCTCGATTTCCGCTGCTCTCTCGGTCCTCCTCGCACGGCAATTTCTAGTTTCTAGTAATCGAGCCTACGACTTTGGAGCTTTGAGATTAACTTTATCCCGCGAACTATAACTTTTAAATTCCAATACAACAGTGATTGGAGTAATAAGCAATTAATAAATGAAACACACGATCTTGGTTTGAAAACTCCTTCTTGCACTCGATCCATCACAGTCTAATCTGAAGGTCTCTATTTTCTAGCCTATCAAAAGTATCTTATTTTCTTCTTGACCTGTCTCGGGGAGAAGTTTTCTAATCCTTTTGTGACGCTTGTAGTGCATTATGTGTAACTGACCTATCAACTGAGGCATATAAGTGCAAGTGCAAAGCCTGTACCGCCACAGGGCGCCCAGAATCACAACAACCTACTGGAAGCCAAATGATAAGGTATAATATGGAAATTTATCTTAAGAACGATAAAATGGTTAAAATATACAAAAACAGCTATTAAATTGCTAAAATGGCGTTTATAGGGCAAGAAACAGTAAGAAAACAACAAAGACAACAACTTGTTATGAGGTATGTATACTTTAATAGCTGTTTTTGTACATTTTAACCATTTTATCGATCTTAAGATAAATTTCCATACAGATCCTTATAATCTGGCTTCCAGTAGGTTGTTGTGATTCTGGGTGCCCTGTGGTGTCTCAACTGCTAATTTTACCCCAATAAAGTGAATCCGGATTCCTGACTGTCGTGTGGAATCCGGAATCCTGTGCGCTGGACTCCCGAATACAGCTTAAGGAATCCGGAATCCTACTAACGATTGGAATTCGGAGTCCACGGCGTATAGTATTCAGAATCCAAGGCTGTTTTGAATTCCCTTAAGGTGATGTTACTCGAGACTATTCGCAACAACGATTTTAAGCGCAACACAGCGTTGCAACATTGTTGCGGCATTGCTTCGAATGGTTACAGCATTGTTCCAACATTGCAACGATGTGTTGCACTAAATATCGTTGTCGCGAATCGTCCCGTGTAACATCACCATTACATGGGGCGATAATTCTATAACGTGTATGTGCTTAAAGTCGATCGTCATTAATTCTCGCTTATTAGAACAGACGAGATGTTTCCCTTCTGAAATCCTTGGCTTTTCTTGCTACAACGCTTGAATAACTTCTCTGTCACACGGCTCTGGAGAACTGTTATTGTTGTCACTGGCCCGATCCTCAGTTTTCCTTCTGAGACAGCGAGGACGGAGGTTCAGTTCCTCAATAGCGGCCATGATGGAGTTTAATACACTTGAGACTAAACATAGACCTTGTATACTATATAACAAGGTTAAAATTGAAACAAAAATTTGCGCAGTTTCTTCTACTTCAAAAACGCGTTTTTCTTGGCCTTGGTAGCTTCTTGAGCCATTGCTAGACAACATCTGAATAGTTTGAGGAAAGTCTTTTGTAACGTAGTCACCAAAACCGATCGTTGTATAAGTTATGAACCAAAAGTAAACGCTTTCGGTAACGGTCCAACCTGCTCTTCTTGCAAGAAGAATGGAGGCAGTCATTATTAACATCACCAATAATAAAAATAAGATTACTGCAGTTTTAGTTTGCAGTTGTCTTACTTCGGACTTCTTGAGGACTTTCGTTTCAAACTGCTTAACAACTTTGTTAACACCATAGACAATGAGCTCGCCAACCGTTTTTAATGCCAGCATTGTGATCGGAATCCCAACCAAAGCGACAAAGATGGAAAGTATCTTGCCTCCTTCTGTTTTTGGTGTGATATACCCATATCCTATGATAGAGGAAAGTTAAGATGTTTAAAACATTTATTGTTAGCGTAGATACCACCAAGAAGGTCAATCTTAACAATTTTAGCTAAGGCCGTTCAGTGAACTTATCGGCACCAAAAGAAGTCAGGTTGTAAATTAGGCCACGAAAACTAATTAGAAAAACTGACACTTAAAGGACCGATGTTACGAGGATATCGCTTTTTTTTCAGGTCAATTCTGTGCTGCAAATGCTCCTGTCGAGGTATAAAGAATTAAGAGATGAAATAAATTTTATCACGGAGCACAAACAATAATAATAAATTGTGGTGATTTTTGTAAAAAAAAAAAAAAAAAAAAATTACTAAATTACTAGTTTAGAATAGATTTGCATCAAGCTTCTATTGTTGGCTTACAATAGTCATCACGAATCCTGAATATTCGCTGCTGGAAAGAATTATATTGCGAATGAAAAATTGGCGAATGATTCTTTCGAAAACTGTTACCCGGCCCTTTCCAATCGATCGAGTGGCAAAATGTTCGGGCACGCTCCGTTGGACGATACTCTTCTGCGTTTGCGACGGCGATGATCAAAAATGGCTCTTAGCAGTCTAGCCCGGTGATCGTATTATTAAAACTTATCAACCTTAGGCTGACACTCAAAATGGCTAAAATGCATTTTTTAACATTGCATTTTAATTTATTTTTTTGATGTAGAATGTCCTCACCTATTGTAGTCACCGTTTGAAGAACGAAGTCAAAGGAATGAAGATAGGTCCATTGTAAATCAGCTGCGGACAAAGCCTCGTGTGCAATATTGGAAAAGTTGTTGAAGTCGTCGATGGTCATATTGTATTTAGATACCATGGAAATGTAAAGGGAGCGCAGTATCTGATATTTTTCATCAACAAAATCATTTTCAGTGTGCTCCACTTGAACGAAAAGCCAAGCACTAAAACAGGTCCACGTGATGAAGGCAATAGTGCGAGTAAGCGCTTTGACGAAGAGCAAGTTCATCTTCCACCAATATATTCAGTGCAGTTTTCGCATTTCCAACATTTGTTTTCCTTGTATCAACATTATTCTTTGCATGAGCCTGGTTGAACCATAAATCCTATAAAAAAGATATCATTGGAAACAACATAAACGATAAAACGGCAGTGACATAAAATATTTTTGGCTGCGTACAAGCTCTCCGAGGTGCGCTGGCGGTGCGAAGACTTCCTTTTTCGCCCCGCCGCCAGAGCTGTCCGGAGAACTTGCATGAAGGCTTTAAAATCTAAGGGTCATATTGTACGGCAGCAGGACTAGCTCAGCCAGGTGAGCGCTTGACTACAGAGCGGGAGGTCGTGGGTTCGATTTCCTGGACCGGGCCTTTACACAAAGTCTTAAAATAACTGAGAAGTGAAGCTACTGCCTTTCGGTCCTTCGCTTGGCTCAGGTGAACACGAAAAATGGCGGAGCCGTCTCCAGTGGAGGACTTAAAGATAGTGCTTTTAATCGGCAGCATTGTGTTAAAATCGACAGTAAATTAAAAAACATTTTCTTATTTATATCAAATTATTGAAATACATTATTACTGCTGCTAACAGAGGTCTTGACTTAACTTAATGTCGGACCTTAATGAATTGTTTCACCCCCTGTTTATACGGAGAACACCTCTGTTGGGTAGAAGCATCACCTAACTGGGGTCCTCCACCTCCTTGTAAACAGGACCTTGGATTAGGGCATTAGTTCGGTAAATATAAACAACATCTCGTAAACGAGACAAATTTCCGTAGCACTTCTTTAGGATCGACGGGCCCTCATTCGAAAAATGTTTGTCACCGCGACCTCGGTCTAAAAGATGTTTATCGATTACCAAATATTTGTGCTCAGCAATGTGACGATGTAGGTGATTTAAATCGCATAAATCACAAATAAATAAACAACGCCATTCTGACTAACAATAATCTGCTTTATGTCTTGCTCCAATTTTTGCTGACAAAAATTAGTTGCAAAGTGGGGCAAACTTATCAATCCTACGTGGCAGGCTTTCCAAAGGGAGGGAAATTTTGACACGAGTTCGTGGCAGGCGCAAAAAGGGGAGGGGGAAGGGGAGGGGGAAAGGGAGGGGGAGGGGGAGGGGGAAGGGGAGAAAAACGCGAAGGAGAAAATCCAAGCCCCCTCCTTTTTTCCTTTTCCTCTTAATACCCTACCCCTATCGACGGCTGCTACGCAGGCGACTCGTATTGCAATTAAGACCACGCCATTGCCTACCGACTACACTGGCTCATCTCTTCATTAAAACCCTGGGCCGTTCCTGGGTTGTTCAAAGCTGTTGTTTCGCACTAACTCGCGATCGTACTAACCTAGAGTTGAACTCAGATATGAGAGCTTAAAAAGCAAATTTAAGTTTAATTCTCTTTGCCTACAATTTGATGATTCGATACTCGAAAAGAATAGAGAAAATTATCCGAGAGAGTGCTTTTGACAAAAAGAAACAGAAACCCGGGATAAAATTTAACCCCGGGTTAGCGCTAACCGGTGTTCGAACAACTGGATCCTGGTCGAAAAAGCCTTTACCACCCAGGGGAACTCCCGTATAAAAGTGAAGGGGATGCTTCAGCGAAAGTTAAACCTCTCAGGGAGACCAATGTGGGTGTGGCTCAAGCTTAAACTGACCCCTTAAGGAGGCTATACTATAGGAGACATCACGCCATTTTTTGTAAAGTTTTTTATGCACATCCCCAAGCGATACCTGGATGGGCATATTAGTGACTTTCCGTCTTAAACACCCCCGAGTGAGACCAAAATCTGCAATTTACACCCCTTCCCAAGACGACGCGCTTTATACACGAGTTACCCCCCAGCTTTACCAAGCCTTTACTTTTCTTGTATTTGTAGATCATGTACACGCTATTTTTTTTTTAACTTAATAAAGACATCTGTGAACGTGGGAACGTCGTACTGATTTCAAAGTTTATTACAAATTGTAAAAATTTCTTGAAATGATTTTAATTCATATTTCATCGCAGTTTTTTTATAGCCAGTTGTTCCAAAAAAAATGACTTCTTTATCAAGAATAAACTGTGACAAAACTTAAGAAATCAAGAAAATAGAAAAATGAATAAACAGAGTGCAATTGGACTCACTTACCTCGAACGTACTCTGTTTTATCGTTAAACATCCAAGATACGCTTATCTTAACGCTTTTACGTAAGCACCGAGATAGATGCAGCACTAAGTGTTTTTGGTCTTTTTTTAATCTCCCTGGTTTATTTTTATCTGCATTATCACTGGCAAAACTAAATGATCCAAAGCTTACCTTGCTGCTTAGAAAAGGTGAGGAAACTTCTGGCAACGGTTCTGTTCCTATTCCCATGATCCAAACTGAGCGAAGTTTGCTCAAAACCAATTCAAATTCTAGTTAACTCAAGTTAACAAACCGCTGTTTTCATGCTGTTAAGAACAGTAAGTAGTATCTATTATTTATAAGCATGAACGCTAGAAAGAAAAAACTGCGCGAGGGATATCTGTGGTTTGAATACGTAAGTTAATAAAAACAAAAAGCTCAAAACCCGGGTAGTTGCAACATACGCTATATTTCACACGGGAAATACCTTTTTTTGCAGGATTCTTTTTGTCTTGATTGATACAGCGAAAAAAATTAGGATTATGGAAAGAATATGCTTCTAAAAATTTATGTTAAAACCACTGTTAGGTTCAAAATGACTATAACAAATAATTATCCAAAAAATTATAGTTGGCTAAATAAAAGGTCTAACATAAAATAATTATTCTCGTCGAGTTGAGACCCGATATTAAGAGACGCGGTTTCAAAGCAGATTGAAACAATGAAATCAATGAAATAAGAAAACTGCGGCGTTAGTTGCGAGTGTGCCATCATTTTTATTAGTAAACTTAACGAAACTGGAAAAACGAAAAAACAAGCACGTCGTACTGTGCTATCGCCGGAAAACTTCGGATGTAAGGAATAAGTCTATCTTTAGTTCTTTCCCTCTTGCCCACATCCTTGGACTGAAAACCTTCTTTCGTTTACATCCTTGCAGACTCCCGGGCCGCCAATCAGAACGGAAAATTCCCGAAGGAAACACCGAAGGCAAGGTTTGAAAGAAGAGCGGCAAAAACTCTTGAGTGCTCACTCTGACATATTCAACCATTGCTTTTCCAGAAAGCATCGTCGGCCTTTAGATTTGCCCTCCAGAATGAAATCGAGAACAAGTACGACTCTAATTTCTAGGCTCGATTTCCGCTGCTCTCTCGGTCCTACTCGCCCGGAAATTTCTAGTAATCGAGCCTACGACTTTGGAGCTTTGAGATTAACTTTATCCCGCGAACTATAACTTTTAAATTCTTATTACTGACTATGCACCAGTGATTGGTGGTGAATAAGCAATTTATAAATGAAACACACGATCTTGGTTTGAAAACTCCTTCTTGCACTCGATCCATCACAGTCTAATCTGAAGGTCTCTATTTTTTAGCCAATCAGAAGTGATCTTATTTTGTTCTTGGACTGTTTCAGGGAGAAGTTTTCTAATCCTTTTGTGACGCTTGTAGTGCATTATGTGTAACTGACCTATCAACTGAGGTATATAAGGGTAAGTACAAAGCCTGTACCGCCACAGGGCGCCCAGAATCACAACAGCCTACTGGAAGCCAAATTATAAGGATTAATATGGAAATTTATCTTAAGATCGATAAAATGGTTAAAATATACAAAAACAGCTATTAAAATGCTAGAATGGCGTTTATAGGGCAAGAAACAGTAAGAAAACAACAAAGACACAACTTGTTATGAGGTATGTATACTTTGATAGCTGTTTTTGTACATTTTAACCATTTTATCGATCTTAAGATAAATTTCCATACAGATCCTTGCAATTTGGCTTCCAGTAGGTTGTTGTGATTCTGGGTGCCCTGTGGTGTCTCAACTGCTATTTTTTCCCCAATTAGAGGAATCCGGATTCCTGACTGTCGTGTGGAATCCGGAATCCGGAGTCCGGAATCCTGGGCGTTGGAATCCCGAATACAGCTTAAAGAATCCAGAATCCCACTAACGACTGGAATCCGGAATCCACGGCGTGGAATTCAGTATCCAAGACTGTTTTGGATTCCCTTAAGGTGACAACGATTTTTAGCTCAACACAGCGTTGTAACATTTCGTTGCGAATCGTCCCGTGTAACATCACCTTTAAATGGGGCGATAATTTTATGACGTGTGCTTAAAATCGATCGTCATTAATTCTCGCTTATCAGAACGGATGAGATGTTTCCCCTCTGAAATCCTTGGCTTTTGTTGCTACAACGCTTGAATAACTTCTCTGTCACACTGCTCTGGAGAACTGTTATTGTTGTCACTGGATCGATCCTCAGTTTTTCTTCTGAGACAACGAGGTCGGAGGTACAGTTCCTCAATAGCGGCCATGATGGAGTTTAATACACTTGAGACTAAACATAGACCTAGTATACTAAAAAACAAGGCTAAAGTTGTAAGAAAAATTCGCGCAGTTTCTTCTACTTCAAATGCGCGTTTTTCTTGGCCTTGGTGGCTTCTTGAGCCATTGCTAGACAACATCTGAATACTTTGAGGAAAGTCTTTCATAACGTAGTCACCAAAACCGATCGTTGTACAAGTTATGAACCAAAAGTAAACGCTTTCGGTAACGGTCCAACCCTCACTTCTTGCAAGAGGAATGGAGGTAGTCATTATTAACACCACCAATAATGAAAATAAGATTACTGCAGTTTTAGTTTGCAGTTGTCGTACTTCTGACTTCTTGAGGACTTTCGTTTCAAACTTCTTAACAACTTTGTTAACACCATAGACAATGAGCTCGCCAACCGTTTTTAATGCCAGCATTGTGATCGGAATCCCAACCAAAGCGACAAAGATGCAAAGTATCTTGCCTCCTTCTGTTTTTGGTGTGATATACCCATATCCTATGATAGCGGAAAGTTAAGATGTTTAAAACATTGTTAGCGTAAATACCAGTAAGAAGGTCAATCCTAACAATTTTAGCTAAGGCCGTTCAGTGAACTTATCGGCACCAAAAGAAGTCAGGTTGTAAATTAGGCCACGGAAAAAAAAAAAATTAAAAACAGACACTTCAAGGGGCGATGTTACGAGGATATCGCTTTTTTTTCAGGTCAATTCTGTGCTGCAAATGCTCCTGTCGAGGTATACAGAATTAAGAGATTAAATAAATTTTACCGCGGAGCACAAACCATAATAATTTTGAGGTGATTTTTGTGAAAAAAAAAAAACACTGCTAAATTACTAGTTTAGAATAGATTCGCATCAAGCCTCTCTTGCTTCCAATAGTCATCACGAATTCTGAATACTCGCTGCTGGAAAGAATACTAAGGCGAATGATTCTTTCGAAAACTGTTACACGGCCCTTTCCAGTCGATCGAGTGGCAAAATGTTTGGGCACGCTCCGTTGGACGATACTCTTCTGCGTTTGCGACGGCGATGATCAAAAATCGCTCCTAGCAGTCTAGCCGGTGATCGTATTTTTAAAACTTATCAACCTCAGGCCGACACTCAAACTGGCTAAAATGCATATTTAACATTACCTTTAATTTACATTTTTGAGTCCTTACCTATTGTAGTCACCGTTTGTAAAACGAAGTCGAGGGAATGATCATAGGTCCACGGCAAATCAGGTGCGGACAATGCCTCGTGTGCAATATTGGAAAAGTTGTTGAAGTCTTCCATGGTCATGTTGTATTTAGATATCATGGAAATGTAAAGGGAGCGCAGTAACTGATACTTTTCATCAACAAAATCATTTTCAGTGTGTTCCACTTGAACGAAAAGCCAAGCACTAAAACACGACCACGCGATGAAGAAAGCAGTGCGAAGAAGCGCTTTGACGAGGAGCGGGTTCATCTTTCACCGTTGTGCCTTCTGACTCTTGCTATTTCCAGTATCGACCAGTATCATTCAGCTTCACAGTAATCGAACTATTTAAATACGCATTGTTGAACAACAATGCAAGTCCAAATTGCAATTATAAAAATTCAAATCATATGAAATAATTACCTTTTTTCTATTGCATACTGTGAATACCTTGCTATCTAATCAAAATTTGATGTACTTTGGTATACTGAATTCAAACTTTTCTTTAATTAGCTTATCCTGACATCGTGGAGAACATGGAACGTGATGGGTGACCTCTACTGCGAAAATCTTCAATTTAAATTTGGATTTATTTTCTATGATTTTGATCCTTGAAACTCTTGGGGGTTAAATAAGAAGTCTTTTTGGCCCCGTTTTAAATAATTAATTATGACTATTTCTGGAGGCATCGTGGCCTAGTTAGTTGGAGCGCTTGATTTGTACTCAGTACGTCCCGATTTTAAGTCCCAGGCTAACCGCTAAGTAGCTGGATTTGTTCAAATCCCCATAATCCCTGGTACGCTTGTGAAATAGCCAGCTGGTTCGCATCCTACCAGTTGGGACTCTTAAACCCTCGCTACTTTCCATTTTAATTATTACTTGCTGCATTATTCCGGAGAAGCCTCATGAGGGGAGAGTATAATTAAGTATTTATCATCATCATTAGTTTTAAGTTTTGAACGATCAGACCCACAGTCAGTAAAAGGCATAACATGTAGAATATAATGCCTCTTCTGGTTAGAATTTTCAGTTTAGCAGTCAGCAAGATAGATGAACAGTATGCAACTTGGTAGTGATCTACCGGGGAACAGAAATCATCGTAAATATAATTGACCTTTCCAGAAACTCATATAATAACCAATCTTTGTTGTATTTTTCATTTGCTTAATTTGTATTATTACAGAAGTACTCCTTACCTGGCCACTCACCCTGTTATGTAACAGTGGAAATATTCTTTTCTTACTTACAGCATGACGCATATTGGGAGAGTTTTGATTAAACACACTTTTATCACAGCCGATTTTTCAATGTTATCTTTAGAAGGGAACTCAGTTTTATCAATGTTAACATTTCAGCATTTCGAATATGATTTTAAAACATTGAAGTTTGAGATCGCAAAAAACCGTACAAAGATGAGTGTTTATTCAGCCGCGTCTTACAATTTGTTTTATCAAGATTCACGGCAGTAAGAAGTTACGATCGTAATTAACCTTAGATGGGAAAACGAAAGCTGCTTAAACATTACTTTCTTGACGTTTATCTTTATCTAAAGGTCTGGATGACCTGGCCCCCTTATCTCAAGGTCTGGATGACCTGGCCCCCTTATCTCAGGGTGTGGATGACCTGGCCCCCCTTATCTCAGGGTGTGGATGACCTGGCCCCCCTTATCTCAGGGTCTGGATGACCTGGCCCCCCTTATCCCAAGGTCTGGATGACCTGGCCCCCCTTATCTCAAGGTCTGGATGACCTGGCCCCCCTTATCTCAAGGTCTGGATGACCTGGCCCCCTTTATCTCAAGGTCTGGATGACCTGGCCCCCTTATCTCAAGGTCTGGATGACCTGGCCCCCTTATCTCAGGGTGTGGATGACCTGGCCCCCCTTATCTCAGGGTGTGGATGACCTGGCCCCCCTTATCTCAGGGTCTGGATGACCTGGCCCCCCTTATCCCAAGGTCTGGATGACCTGGCCCCCCTTATCTCAAGGTCTGGATGACCTGGCCCCCCTTATCTCAAGGTCTGGATGACCTGGCCCCCTTTATCTCAAGGTCTGGATGACCTGGCCCCCCTTATCTCAGGGTCTGGATGACCTGGCCCCCCTTATCTCAAGGTCTGAATGACCTGGCCCCCCTTATCTCAAGGTCTGGATGACCTGGCCCCCCTTATCTCAAGGTCTGGATGACCTGGCCCCCCTTATCTCAAGGTCTGGATGACCTGGCCCCCCTTATCTCAAGGTCTGGATGACCTGGCCCCCTTATCTCAGGGTCTGGATGACCTGGCCCCCCTTATCTCAGGGTCTGGATGACCTGGCCCCCCTTATCCCAAGGTCTGGATGACCTGGCCCCCCTTATCTCAAGGTCTGAATGACCTGGCCCCCCTTATCTCAAGGTCTGGATGACCTGGCCCCCCTTATCTCAGGGTCTGGATGACCTGGCCCCCCTTATCTCAGGGTCTGGATGACCTGGCCCCCCTTATCTCAAGGTCTGGATTGTTCTGTTTCAAGTTCTAAACGTTGATACAAATATTGTGGCTGCCGTAGGCTTGGATAAATTCAGCCGGCAGAATTTCGAGCAGAATAAGTTAAGCGATTTTTACGGGCACTGCCGGTAGGCAGAATAAGCCATTTTACGAGCAGAATTTATCCAAGCCTAGGCTGCAGGTATTCTTATCAAAATGGGATCACCTGGCTTTCATCTTGGTCCCTATTGAGTGAACGTAGAGCAGAATTTTTTTCATTCACCACTTTCGGATTGCTACAAATACAACTCAGTTCTTCCCAAAACGTCTGCATAAACATTGTCCTTCATTTTTCCTCTTTGGACGACTGTAATACTCCGTAGAAATAGACCTCTTTACCCTACGTTTTGTTCTTTCAATATAGGTCATGTGTTGATACTTTGGAGAACTGTTTCCTTCAATTTTTTTGTTACTCACGTGCATCTGAATGCATAAGTTATAAAACAGCCACAAAGGGGAAATTCTGTAAAGACCTATCCTAGATTGGAAAAACAAAACACACAAGCTATGTCAAGTTAAAGAACTCTATTGAGACAATGGTTATGTAAAGTTTTTGAGGGAAGTCAAAGTGTAAAATGACAACGCGAAAGTGACGAGTTCTTGAGTTCTAAAGAAATGTCAAAGCTGAACATTTTACTAAATAGTATTTTCGGTAAATTAACAACATCCCTTTCACGTAAGCTTTCTGATTATCTCTTATCTATCTGTTTCTAATTTTCTGGGAAGAGACTTCTTTGGTAAATTGAGCTTCATGTATGTGAGGCGGAGGGGGAAATGGTTAATTGACTCACTTAATTTCAGAACTGTAAGATGAGCTTTTATGCTCTACATATTTCTCTGTTTTAATTTTTGTAAAATGATTTTCATACAGGCTGATTATCATTCGACAAGATTGGGAGTAACTGAGCCTGTTTTTAGATAAAAGCAATCAACAATAACAATAACAATAACATTTATTACTTTTTTTTGCGCCTTTTCTATAAAATATCCAAAAGCGCATCACAATAGTAATTAATAACGAAATTTTACAAATCTTTCTATCAAAATCATAAAAATATTTACATTAAATGAGTAAAAGATAATTGCAGATAAAGATTTAGATATACTAAGATAACTGAAATGATTCCTTAAATAAAAATGTCTTAATTAAAGTCTTAAAAGATTCTAAGTTCGTTGCTTCGCGCGGACCTTGGCAGCTTATTCCATAGGAAAGGAGCAGCTAGCTGGAAAGCTCTGTCTCCCATTGTTTTCTTGGTTTTCGCACTTGGTCTTTCCAACAAATGACCATTGTCGTTGCGCCTCAAATGGTAGGACGAAGGCTGTTGAATACTAATTAAATCTGAAAGGTACTTAGGTGATAGGCCATGCAAAATTAAAAGCACGAAATTTATAGGATGTTTCAGTTGCTGTAGTTTACTTTGTCAGAAAAGTAACCATAAGCTGTGTGGATTTTCTAATGCATTAATTATATAACGAAAATTTCTTTTAAACATTTGTTATAAAGGCTACTGAGGAAGAGCGGTGCAGAGTGGAGATACGTCATCTAACTATCTAGATCTCCTTTCAAATTTCTTTCACCTTTTTCAACGAAACCTGTAAAAAGGTTTCGTGGTGTTTTAATCCTTCGTTGTTTCCGTGAATGAAAGTGAAATAACGTTTTCATTTACCGATGGAGAGCTTTCCGTGTTCAAATTGGCCACGCCCATATCATTATGCACTGCAGATAATTGGTTACCATCATCATGGTTTAGAATATTTCTTGAATCACACCCGGAACACCAAGGACGATGCCCTTCAACTTCCAATGCCGCCACTATAGAATTCAATACACTTGATACGACACAAAAACCAAGCATGCAGAATAACAGATAGAATATTGTAACATAGACTGGGACATCGAATTCTTGCGATGATTTTGTAGGTTTGTTGGCATGGTTGGCGGAGCTGTTGAAAGATAATCGTTGGATGCTTTGAGGAATCTTTCCAGGAACGTAATCACCAAAACCTATCGTGGTATATGTTACAAACCAGAAATACACGCATTGGACAAGAGTCATGTCGGTGCTGTTGACCAGTAGAAGGGCGAAGACCATCACAAATATCACCATTAATGAAAACAGGACCACTGCACTTTTAACTTGGACTTTCTTCACCTCTTGCCTTCTGAGGATTTTCTTTTCCAAATTTGTGATGCTGCTGTTGACACACACGACGATTAGTTCGCCGATGGATTTCAACGCGAGCATTGTAATTGGTATCCCTACAAGAGCAACAAATATACACAATATCTTGCCTTTGGATGTTTGAGGTGTGATGTAACCATAACCTGTAAAATAAGAAGAGACATTCAAACCTGTATTAAGTGGTCATCCTCTACTTATGTTTCTGTCCCTAAGATCTTTTCCCTTAAGTACTGCAAACATTTAAGAAGTCGTCATGGTCTCCCTATTTAGATCCAATCAAGTTCTCTCTCTCCACCTGTATTAAAAGAGCAATTTTTAAAGGGTCCCATCACCAGTGCACTGACGTATTTGTGATTGCTGCGGAGCGACCCGTAGGGAGCGAGCAGCAACATAATCAGGATTTAAGGGAAATATATAAGTCATAAACGGGGCGACGAATTCTCGAATTCATCACTTTTTACCAGAATGCATTGCATTTAACCACATTTTTTACCAGAATGCATCGCATTTAACCAGAGTGCACTGCGCTACTTTTTACAAGAATGCATTTCCACTGGGACAACTGAAATGAAAACACGACGAAGAGCGTGCATCATTCGCTGCCCAGACTCAGAGTTTTCTTTGTGGCAACTTTTCTACAGCACGGTTAGAGGTCTTAACAAATTTAAGACACGCAGGAGTCTTTCAGATGAGTACGATGGTTAACTTGGGGATTGGATTTCAAATCAGGAGCCTTTGACTCCTCCAGGCGTTAAACTTGACGAGAAGATGAGCATTTGCTCTTCGACCACGCAACACGGGGGATATACAAATTCCAGCTTGCTAGAAGGTGATGTGAAAGTGAGAAAATGTCATGCCATGCTATTCTTAAGAACCTGTATGAGCCGAAAATGGATGTGATTTTGACCATTAGCTTCAAAATAACAGCGGAAATCGAGATAACAAAACATATGTTTTGCGTCCTACTTTGCAGACGAGGACGTGTGTCGTCGCTTTGTAAAGTTTGTAAAGCATAATTATGTTCTTTCATTCATTCATTGCCATGCAATATGCGTTTGTATTGTTTTTTTTTACTGTTAATGGCCCAGTTAATGCAGCTTGATCATCGTGACGGCGGAAGGCTCTTGCCAAAAGGCATTAAATCAAAGACTTTTCCCCAAGGTTACGTAATCAGCCTCAGTGGTGTAGTGGTTAGGTGTAGTCGCGTTCCCGTTCCCGTTTTTTTGTGTTGTTATTTTCTATAAATATATACCTAAATAACTGTTATTTAATAAAGTGCAATAAACAGCAAGAAAAGTATCGTGTTTCCAGTGAAAAGATAGTACACCGTATATTAAATATATGGATAAACAATCTGAATTTCTATCATTTCTTACAATTTACAGTGGGAAAACCAGAGTTGATAACCACTTGTCGTAATGATCATTTTCTAAACAACGTTCCCACGAGTTCTTTCTATAGGTAATTATTACTTTCCAACATGTAAATAGGACATTCAATGTCATTTTCGATTCTTTTAAGTCTCACTGCCTAACTAATGCCAGTATCAACAGAATGTGCCGCAGCATTACTATCTTTTAGATACCCTAGTTTTACAATAAATGCCTGAGCGACTTCTGGCGCGCTATGTCATTCTTACGGAAGCACGTACATCATACTTTGCAAGGAAGACACTCGCCAAAAAAATTCATCCTGGAGTACTAGACATAGTAATTGTTGGGGTTATTTGTGCAGGAAAAGCATTTTAAAAGTTTCAAAAAAACTGTTTCAATATCTATGTCCATTTTTGCCATCCCTTGCAATAGACGTATGGTCAGAATATAGTTCAAAACCACTTAAACATAACATTGTTTAACCTATTTTAGTATTTAAACGGTTGATATAGGCATATTTTTATCCCCTAACAATCTTTCATCTGTTCGGATTTCCTAGCTGAAAGTCTAGTGATCCGAAAATTATAGGGATCAAAACTTACCTTTTCGAAAATTTCAGCTAGAAAAAAGGCTCCCGAAAATTCTAGGTGACCTTTTTAGGGAAAAAATCCGTTAAAAATGGGCAATTATAGCATTTTTTAGATGTTCGAAAATCCTAGGAGAGGCAGGCAAGCAAGAAATTTTACAACAAATGTTCCAAAAATTCTAGATCTCAAATTGTCTTCCGAACAGATATTTTCCAAAAATTGACGTTGGGTGCCCCTGGTATAGTCTTAAATAACAAAACTGGGTCATTTCTTTTTAGAATTCGATTTTTGCGGAAACACGTTTTAGCTTTTTAAAAAGATAGCAAATAGCTTGACCCATCACTTATGAACAGGTTTGAAAGTGTAAGAAGCGAATTTGTTAGAAATTTCTCACAAAGGTTTGTAAATGGCCTAGTTCGCTTAGATGTAGACAGGGCGTAGGGGTACGAAAAAAATGTTCTCTTATGGAGCTTCGAACAACACAGAATTCTCTTGTTTTAAGGCTAGGAACATTGATTGTGCCATTCATATATTTTTTCCTTAGTTAATTAAACGTTTCCTTATGTGAGCTTCGCGGTATCCCATAATTGATCTTAAGAGTACACAGGGTGTACGTCTTTTTTCTGGAGCTGCAAAGCTCAGGTACTCAGAATCCGCTTTATGCCTCAGCATTTGAAAACGCACCTGCATTTGCTCTAGAGCAAAGGACCATATTTCGCAAATTCACCTACTGTTTCGTTAGCTAATTCAACAGTTCGTTTCATGAGCGTCGTGCTGTCCTATAATTATTCTTACCTATGGTTGTGACAGTCTGAAAGACGAAATCAAAAGATGTGCTGTAGCTCCACTGCAATTTAGGTACGCTTAATGCGTCGTGAGCTGTTTTGGAAAAGTTATTAAACTCCTCAATGGTTATGTTGAATTTATATGCCATGGAATTGTAGAGAGAGTGTAACAACTGGTATTTTTGCTCATATTCATCAACGTCAGAGTATTCTACTTGAACAAAGATCCAAGCGCTAAAACAAATCCAGATGAAGAACCCAGCAGTCCAAAGAAGCGCTCTTTTGAAAAGAGAGTTCATTTTCCACGCACAACATACACCTGTAACAACAACAAACGGTGGCGTTATGTATATTTTCTTGGGAGGCTGTGGGACATGAAAGTCTTAGTTTAGATGGCCTCTTTCAAGAGAAAGACAATTATATGAAAAAGGGTAAAGATGAATAACTACAATAAAAAGATCAAATCTAAGTCTCTCGAATATTATCACGGAGGATATTATATATTACTAAAAACTGAAACACTGGATAATGCAATTCTAGCGTTTTGATTGGCTTAGCCATCATGGTATATGAGCCATTATACCATGCTCTCCATATACAGTCAATGCGTCAGTTCAAAATTGGAAACTTGAGCTGAAATTTTTTTTCGCGAAGAATGAAATGGCGCCTGAAGAAAATCGTTTTAATTCTAGAATACTATAGAAAATGCAATTTCATCGAAAAAAAAAGTGAACAAAACAAAACAAAACAAACAAACGACCAAAACGCCACAAGAGTTGGTTCGAAAGTAAAATACCTCGACCAACTACGAAAGAAGACACGTACTGTTTTTTCATGATCGCGAGGTCACTTGCTGATAATAAAATAACTGCAGCCTGTTCATCCGACATAAAGAATATAAATCACAAGCAACTAGCCACAAATACAGGCTATGTAGCCATTCACTACAGCAATCAAGGTGTCAGTATAGCTTCTTCTCTTGTTCAGCAAAACCAGCTGGCGGCTTCAAACAACTTCATAACAATCTTTGCATGAGTTTCTCAATGGCGACCGAGGTAATAGTTTTCCTCGATGTTCTTACTTTTGTTACTGCACTTCGAAATTCTTTTTGCTCTCATTATCTGCGAGTTTTTTTTTTGGTGTCCTGCTGTGTAAAATCCTAGAATCGCGATGAGTTTTTAAAAGTGTTCATCGCTATAATCGTTTTGAGTTTTCACTCATCCAGCCCGTTCGCGCGTTCACAGTTTTGATACAGACGTGTGTCATGTGAAAAGCGGAAGTCCCTCTTCTTTTCCGGTTTGTTCTAACAAAATAAAGTCGGAGAGATTCATCGAGATTTTGTGGGCGTTTTTGATAAAACAATTATTCCACTCGCGCTTGTTGGATATGAGATGATTATAGCCAACTCGGCTACCATCTTTTATCCAACGTACACTTGTGGAATAATTGTTCAGTAGTTGTTACTGCTTGGCATGTAAGGCGTTTGAGTAAAAATTTTCCCCGTTCATTTCGTAAAATGGTCTTATTTGATTATCACAGATCGAACGCTTTTAAGATTCCGTGATTTTTGCGTCTACAGAAGTCAATTAAATGTTATGAGTTAGGTTAGCTTTAAGTAGGTACTTCAAAAGCTTGGTGAAAATAGCTCAGTTTACATATAGTCACAGTATCAGTACCAATTTCATGGTTTTTTCGTTCTTACCAACTGCACTGCAAGAAGAGGTGTTTTACAGACGCTTTGCTCACTGATTTCCTTGCTAGGATTGCAATTGAACTTGACGTTATGTTCTCAAACTCATTATCATTAATAATTCATATTAAAGAAGATACAAAGGCCATGATTTATGTTTAATGAGTTTTTGGAAATCAGATGAAAAACTGGTCATTTTTGTATCCTTAATTTCTCCTCCTAAAATCATTTTGTTTGAGAAGTAATATCAAGCATTCGACACGTGTTTCATCACCAGGATGAAAAACCCCAAGTTCGAAAAAAATACTCCGCTGCGCGTCGTATTTTCAACTCTCTTCTCAGTGTTTCATCTGGTGATGAAACACTGGGTCTCATGCTTGATATATTACATCTAGTAAGTCATTTCTTCAATAAGTAACTGTAACCGAGGGGACAACGTATCCAGCTACTTCAAAAGCCAGGTGCACTTGACTGCTGTTAAAAACAA
Source organism: Porites lutea (assembly GCF_958299795.1). Classification (NCBI taxonomy): domain Eukaryota; kingdom Metazoa; phylum Cnidaria; class Anthozoa; order Scleractinia; family Poritidae; genus Porites; species Porites lutea. The sequence continues at coordinate 7,524,068 of NC_133204.1, forward strand.
TAATTCGTGTAGTCCATTATTTATATCCAGACCTTTAAACCTAAGATACGAAGATTTTTAATAAAGTATAATAAAGGTGAATGATTTCCCGTTTTTGGCTTCACGCCAAAATATACACCAAAAAATAACAAAAATTTGGGTGTTACATTGTCTACATTGCGCCGAATTTAAGCTTTCCTCGTTGAACACAGACTGTTATTTAAACATTTGCACAAGACTTTGTTAAAGCGGCAAACTGAAAATCAAAACAAATACAAAGGAAGAACAGACCGATTGGGGGAATGAGTTTTGTTTGATTTACCCAAAGGCAGATAGTGATAAGACCCCCCGGGGTACTCCAGATTTCAAGAGACCCTCAAAAAACCCATAACCCCAAAAAATACGTAGACCAAACATCTTCCCTCAAAAAATCTCATGTCGAATTTCAGAGCCCAAGTTGGGTTGTACCTTATTCGCAGAACTACGGGGCACGCATCTTCATATTATTCTGAATACCCCCAAAACTCGAATTTTAGAGTTGCTAGGCGAGCTTATATCTTCGAACTGGCACCTTATGAATAATTATAAAATAATGATAAAAAATACAAAAGAAAATATTATTTACAGTTTTAAGTACAAGTATGTACAGGCAAAAAGAATCTACATAAAGGAAAACCCTGCATTTCAGTCTTAAAGTCTGCAAAAAAACTATTGCGGAAAGAGTCAGGTCGTGCATTCCACTGCTTAGCTGAAAAGTAAGAAAAGGAGTTAAGACCATAGGTAGTTGTTTTAGGTTTACCAAGTGAAAGAATGTAGTTGCCAAGATGATCATAGGAAGAGGACCGGAGTGAAAACATATTCTGCATATAAGCAGGGAAATGAGTGAAAAACAAACTCTTATAGCAATATGAGGAAATTCTGAACACGCTTACTACACAACGAAGCAGAGTTGAGTTTTGAAAAAAGAGTGGTGCATGGAGACGAGTAATCTCCAAGTATAAATCTAAATATTCTGGAATAAAAAATTTCAAACCCAAAATTTCCTTCGATCATCCCCGTCACTTAAAATCCGGACCCCCCACCCCTGGACAAGACTTAATCAATACCGCGAACTGAGGATTATATGCCCCACTTACAAGCCCACCCAAGTTATAGGTCCATTTCCCTGTCGGCAAAAATAAGCCCCGCTCTAGCTTGTCTTGAAATGAATTCTATCGTGATGGCAGAATATTATATTATCATTGCCGAAAAGTAAAAAAAATTGGTTGCAAGTTATTCATTATATTGAAACATCAATACTACCTTGAAGATGACAGCATGTGTCCAAAGCCTTTTTTGATCGATTCATTTTGCAAGAAAATCAAGATCCTGTGGGCAATTATTAAAACTTAAACAGATCTTGCTGGGAGGAAGTCTAAATTAGAGATCCAGTGCCTTTTGTAAATGAATGCTAATCAATTACGATAGTTTCTTCAAGATGCTGAAAATTCGAGATCTTAGCATTAAGACATTAAATCTTCAAGATCTCATCTTCACGATTTTGAGAACAGTGAGAATACAGGATCCTGCTTCAAGAGTTTTAAAACACAAGACCCGAGCTTCATATGGTGGATAATTCAATAAGATGCCGAAAAATTCGAGGTGGTGCTAGCAAGTAGTATAGGACGCACTGAATTATCCGTGTTTTGAAGTGGAATCTCATTAGTGGGAAGTGAAATATATTAACGCCGATGACGTCATGGCCTTCTATCCTTAGTCCATGAATAGAATGCGGTTGAATGTCATTGACTATTTTCGAATCCCTTATAATACACTATTTTTACAAATTTTGCATAAGTCATTGTTTTCAAATGCTCTTGGATATATACTCTCCTCCCTGGATCATTTGAAAACAATGGTGGGCGGGGGAGAAAACAGAGTGTATTATGAAGTGTATTATGAAATAGAGAAATAAGATTACCTCTCTTCCTTTTTAGGTGGTTTAACCGGCTAGACATGTTTTAGATCAATGATGACACAGTTTATCTGTTAAGTTGTGCTTCCCTCGTCAACCACCACCACCATCACCACCGCCAACACCATCAGCACCATATTTTTATATTTTTTCTCTCCTTCTCATTTCTGTTGTCCCCCTACTCCTCCCCTCCCAATGATATTAGTTAGGGAGCTTTTAAGCTCCCTAAAAAGAAACGGCGACGGCGACAGCAACGGCAACAAGGACGCTGAAAGAGCAATTGGTTTTCGTCAGCAGAACCACAACTTTGCACGTGCATCACGCGTTTTTGTACATTTCTTTGCCGTCGTTGCACGTGTACGAAGTGAAAATGCCTAATTTCACTTTTAGCGGAGGACGAGAACACAAGGCAACGACTTTCTTTTTTCTTTCCTGACCTTCGATATAGTCCCTCAGAATTCAACTCCAGAAAAATCAGCCAACATTTGATAAATTTGACTTAATGCCGAAGCGCGATAAAGTTTGAAGCAGCGCAAATTCACTTTTTACGTGCCGTTTTCGTAGCCGTCGCCGTCGCCGTCGCCGTCGTACCTTAAGATCTGACGATGGCGATGGTAGCGAAAACGTCGCTGAAGAAGTGAATTCGCGTTCTTTCAATCTTCATCGCGATTATTCCAAGTCACCAACTTCGTCAAATGTCGGTGAACCCTCCTAAAGTTGAATTTCTAAGAACCATATCCAAGTTCAGAAAGAGAGAGAAAATTTCGTCGTCGCTTGTGTACTTCCTCTGTAAAACGTGAAGTTAGGCATTTTCACGTCGTAGTCGTGCCGTGACGGCAAAGAAATGTACAAAATAGCGTGGTGCAAGTGCAAAATTGTTGTTTTGGTTATCAAACCTATCGCTTTTTTGAAGTCCTCGTTGCCGTCGCCGTCTGCGTATCTTGAAGTCCCTGATAGCTTTTTTATTACAAAGCTAAAGTCACAGTTCAAACGGTGTTTCACAAAGGTGGTCGTAACTAGGGCTGGTCGCTTACGAGAGTGGTCACAAGGAGAGCTTTGACTGTATTCGGATTCGTAAGCGTTCATACTAAGGATAGGCACGTCTAACGTGCATGAGCTATTTTGAATACTTCAGGGTAAACGTACCGAGAATCTACTCTTTTCATCCTAAATTTAGACTATTTTTTTATGCAAAAAAAGGTATTGGTGTACATGAATGTAAACACGAAACGCTGTGCACATCTTGGTGAACACCATGCTATAGATTCACTTTCTCTTTCCTTCAGACGTCTGGTGCAAATTAAACAAATTGTTAAAGTACAATGAACATTAACTTACCAACCGTTGCTTAAAACGAAGACTCGTAGGTTTCTTAAGGGTTTCTTAAGATAGTGTAACTCGTAGAATACCAAATTGCTAGGAAATGTCACGATTTTTATCATTGTTGTCATAACGAGCCGTGCGCTCCTAGCAACCCAAGAAAAACCCCTCAGCATGCAGCTGAGTTCGGTGACTTTTAGTCCTTAATCTCTGCTGGATACCGAGTAGCTTGTAACATTCTTTATTCAATTAATTTCTGATCGTATTTGGCATTTAATATGATAGAGGTGTCAATTTTCTCGCAATTATGTCATCATCCTGGGGCGAGAAATTTAATTAAAAGAGTGAAATCCAATAAAATGTACGGCTCTGGTTTCGGCTTAAATTATTCAGTGCCATCTAAGAAGAAATTTATTAAAAATCTGCGTATTAAGTCGATCTCATTGCTAACACAGGCAAAGTCCCCTTAAATATCTACTACAAAATTAATGACTTAAGCCGTATTTTGTTTTCCGTTCAGTATTACCCGATTTTGTTAGCACTTCCTTTGTTGTCAGTTTAGCAACTTTTGACTGTTTAAGTTCGGTGCTGTGAAGTTTTCATTACTGTACGACGAAGAGAAGGGCCAGCAAACTATTTGGAAAGCATCATAATTCAAAAGCAATTGAAAATATATTTTTTGTTTCGCTGTTTGACGTGCCGTCTATCATATGCATGACTTTCTCACTGATATGCTATTGTTGCATTTATAATTTATAGTTTACTTAATAATATTGATAATAATAATAATAATAATAATAATAATAATAATAATAATAATAACTGCTATCAATACAGGTCCTGCTAATTAAAACCCAATAAAACTATACAAATCAGAAAAGTTAAAATAGATGCTAACTAAACTATTTATATAATATAATCACGAATTAAGACTTATTAAAATTATTTTAAAATCCTGGCCCTTTGTAAAAGGATGATTGCTGCGTGCACTTAAGATTCACTTTTTCCAAAGTTAATTTTTCACTGTTTCTTGCGTTATAGTTATGAATGTGATAGTCGCGTAACTTAAAGGTATCTTGAAGATAGCTACAATCTCAGTCAAAATTGTTGGGACATTTTTGTGTTTTCTCGTCCCCTCAATGTTGGTGTACACGATTTGGTGACTGAATCGCAATAAACAACATTGGAAGAGAAAAGGGAAGCACGGGAACGGGAAAAAAGGCGTTGGCGTTGAGTGTGCCAAATATTTTTGTCCGAGACTGTAGGTACGTTATTGTTTCTAATACATTTCTTAACGAGAGAAAGGACATGGGCTTCTCTACGCTCGTTTAAAGGCTCCCAGCCCAATTTGGTAATGATTTCAATCGTAGGCAGCTCCGCCACAGAAGAGGAGTAAATTATTCTCGTAGCTCTTCTCTGTAAACGCTCGACCTTGTTATCGTTTCCTTTACCGGACTCGTGCCATACGATGTCGCAGTAATCAGTTATGTTTTCCAGAATGGCGTTGTTAACGACACGATTGCCTCAGCGAAGCAGAATTCAGATTATTCATCCAAGATCCAGGAGAACTTTGGGAACACTGGAATTATTTTCAAGACAGGAGAGAAATTTCTAAACTACTACCCCGCCCAGCGTTATCCACCTGGCACTGACAATTCGTCTGAATCATTTATAGATATCTTCACCAACAAAATTGTCAGGATTCGCAATTATCTTGACACGTTTTCTCGAATTTCGAATGACAGCCTTGTAACACCCTGTAGTACGAGAACCAAGTCCTGTTTGGCCAGTCAGCTTCTTGATGAATTCAGGCTGGTTGATGAGGAAGTGATCTATGGATATGTTAGCAACCTTTGCACAAAGTCCTGGAACTTTGATCCTATTCCATTGTTTGTATTTCAACGGGGTCAGCATCCTCTAGTACCAATAAGTATAGGTAATAGCATGATTTGTAGCGATATTTGGCATAAATACCACGAGTGATATTTCAAAATTGTTAAACGAAATTTCACGAGCCGTTAGGCGAGTGAAATTTGAGACAATTTTGAAATATCACAAGTGGTATTTATGCCAAATATCACGTATAAATCATGCTATTATTTGTTTATACTACTACCCACAAAAGGTTTGTAATTTTCACATGTAGGTATTTCAAATTAAGCTGAAATACCACTGCTCTAAGCCAATCAAATTGCAGAAATTATTCATGTAGTAGTATAATAACAGGTATAGTTTACTTGTCGCTTCAAGGTGGCCAAGTACCCGATAGATTCAAAGTTGCCGTGATTAAGCCATTGTTAAAAAAGAACGGAGCTGATCACGAGAACTTTTCAAATTTTTCGGCCAGTATCGAATTTGTATTTTCTATCTAAAGTCACCGAGAAATCAGTTGCAGCACAATCATGTGATCATCTTAATGGTAACGAGGGTTTACTTCAAGAATTTCAATCAGCGTAAAAATGTTATCACAGCACTGAAATCGCACTTGTCAGAGTCCATCATGACATTTTGAAAGCTGTTGACGACAACAAATCTGTTATTCTGCCATTGCTTGACTTATCGGCTGCATTTGATACTGTCGATCACACGATTTTGGTATCAAGACTGGCGAAACGTTGCGGCATTAGGGACACTGCTCTTAATTGGTTTCGTTTATATCTTCAGTAACCTAAGAAGTTTGTTTCTGTTAATGGTATTGATTCGTCACTAAAAGATCCTCAATACGGAGTACCGCAAGGATCCGTGTTAGGTCCTTTACTGTATTCACTTTACACAAGTCCATGGGTGATATTGCCAGGAAGCATGGCAAACCATTTTATCTGTATGCAGATGATACACAGCTATATCTCTCGTTTACGTACTGCCCTAACCATACATCCAACGCGAAGGAGACAGTTGAGCTGTGTGTTAAAGATATTGGTGACTGGATGCTGTGTCATTATAAACTTAAGCTGAGTCAAGATAAGACGGAACTTTTAGTTGTTAGTTCAAGATATCGAACACGTCCTCCCCTCAACCACATTCAATTTGGAGATGACGTTATCAGTCCCTGTGAACATGCTAGGAATCTAGGAGTTGGACTTAATCATTATTTCGATTTTAGTGAGCAGGTTTATATGACCTGCAAGATCGCGTTTTCCGCTTTTGCGGTATTGCCAAGATTAGGTGATATTTATGCCATGACACTGCCATTGTTCAAGCTTACATAACCTTACATTTAGATTACTGTAATGCCCTGTACTATGGTCTCCCAAAGTATCTGATTGAAAGACTTCAACTTGTGCAGCAATGACTGACCTACCCAACAGGCATAACAACGTAGATGCCAAAAAACCGCCTAACATCAAGACTAGCGAAACGAGACATAATGTCAACAAAGTAGCAGCCCAATAATTGACCTACCCAACAGGCATAATAATAAAATTGCTAAAAAAGCGCCTAACATTAAGATAAGGGAAGCGAGATATATATAATGTCAACAAAGTAGCAGCCCAATGATTGACCTACCCAACAGGCATAATAACAAAATTGCTAAAAAAACCGCCTAACATCAAGAGTAGCGAAATGAGACATAATGTCAACAAAGTAGCAGCCCTATGATTGACCTACCCAACAGGCATAATAATAAAATTGCAAAAATAACCGCCTACCATTAAGACAAGGGAAGCGACGGATAATGTCTACAAAGTAGCAGCCCAATGATTAACCTGCGATCGAGCGTTTTTCTTTTTTTTTTTACCCAATGATTGACCTACCTAACAGGCATAATAACGAAGAGGCCAAAAAACCGCCTAACATTAAGACAAGCGAAACGAGAGACAATTTCAACAAAGTAGCAGCCCAATGATTGACCTACCCAACAGACATAATAACACAGGGGCACCCAACGGCAATTTTTGGAAAATATCTGTTCGAAAGACAATTTGAGATCTAGAATTTTCGGAACATTTGTCGTAAAATTTATTGCTTGCCTGCCTCTCCTAGGATTTTCCAACATCTAAAAAATGGTATAATTGCTCATTTTTAACGGATTTTTACCTTAAAAAGGTAACCTAGAATTTTTGGGAGCCTTTTTTCTGGCTGAAATTTTCGAAAAGGCAAGTTTTGATCCCTATAATTTTCTGATCACTAGACTTTCAGCTAGGAAATCCGAACAGATGAAAAATTTTTAGGGGATAAAAATATGCCTATATCTACCGTTTAAATACTAAAATACGTTCAACAATGCTATGTTTAAGTGGCTTTGAACTATATTCTCGTTGGGTGCCCCTGATAACAAAACGTTCGAAGTAAGACGAAACGAGAATAATGCTAGCCATATATATAGCAGCCCGATGACTGACCCTTCAACAGGCGTTAAAAACAGAATACTCATCTCATGTTATTCCACTCGATAAAACAATCTCTAAACATTTTGTCAACTGGCTTCTTCCAATTTTGTTCCCTAACGCTATTGTTTCTACTTAAGTCACGCAGTAAAGCCATTGGGTCAAATAAAATACGTTTTAATTACTATCATGACTCTAAATGAGCAAGCATGTTTGATGTTGTTGCTAAATCCATGACTGCGCCAGAACGCAAAAGGTCTGTTGAAATTTGTACGCGAGAGAATATTAAAGCTTGTTTACAGGATAAACTTACTTGGTACAGCTTTTTTAAAAAATGAACTGTCTTTGATGTCTTGCAAACTTCTAAAACCACAATTTGAACGCATACTTCCGTGTTCAAGTCCATACCGATGTAAATATCAGTAATATTAAAGTTTTATTTGAGGAGTTTCTAAGGTGAAACAGAACTCATAAATTATCAAATATACATGCGTTGTATCTTTCAAGATAGCCGAATTAGGCCATAGATTTTTTGAAGCAGCACCACACTAAAATTTGAACCCTTTAACAGCTGCATCATGGTACTAAATGTTTGAATTATACAAACATTGAAATGTTAAGCTTCTAAACACATTTAGCCGTAATAAAAGACGAACAAATTGGGAAGAACCAAGATCTCTCAAAGTGTCCTTGTTTGACCTTTTGCAATTTCATGTTTAGATGCCAAAATCTCATCGTTTTAACCATCAACGCATAGTGAGGTCCATAGTACCTCCAACCTTATTGGCCCATCATCCTGCAACACACATACAAACACGCAAAGCATCCAAAGCCACAAAAATACATACGCATGCACAGACCAATGACACATGAGCTATTTTTTTCAAATTTGTTCAAACCTCGTCTCCAGGGTCTTCTCGTTTTCTAATAGAGACCTTACAAAAGTACGACGGAGACGGCAAAGGGAAAGTCCATAAAGCAAACCAACAACGCTGCACGTGCATCACGTTAATTTTGACATTTCTTTATTTGCAGTCCCTGCATAACTACGACGTGAAATGACGCAATTTTAAGTTTAGTGGGAACGGGAACGGCGAAGCGATATATAAATTCTACCATCTCTTTCAGAACTTGGGCGCGGTCCCTTCTCTTCAGCTCAAAACTAGGTTTCCTTCTTTTAAGCAACTGGGCCCCTTGGAATAATCGCAAAAAAGAGTGCAAGGATGCGAAGTCTACTTTTCAGCGATGTCTTCATGGACGTCGCCGTTGTCGGATCGTAAGGTCTTTAATATAGCAGCCCTAGTTTATCACCACGACAATTTTTCGCGAAACGTTTAATTTTTGCATTACAAGTTGATGCCCTGTGACAAGGATGCGCGGACGTTTTTGAACAGGCTTCAAAAACTTGCAACGCCAAAACACGAATTCCGCTCAGGCTGTTTCGTGTAACAGAAGTGTCGTCAATTTTCCAGGCAAGGACTTTTTTTGAACCCTCTTCCTTCGATTTGTGTGACACTTATTTCACGTGATGTGCTGCAAATCACAAACTCGTCCTATCGCAGGCGGAAAGTATAATTATAATTATATAATTATAATTATAATTTAATTCTTATATTGCGCGCTTTCCATGAAATGATCAAGCGCGCATTACATGATTTCTATCTATAAAAACTTAATAAAGGGTATGTAACTACTAATTCTTTAAAATATACTATGATAAAATTAAAATATTTAACATATGTTAAAATACAAGTAATTGTCGTGATAAAAATTAAAAATTAATAAATTAATAAAAAGCTTCCCTAAAGAGGTACGTTTTCAGATGGCGCTTAAAAATCCCTAGATCTGTAATAGAACGAATCTCACGCGGTAATACATTCCAAAGTGCCGGAGCTGCGACCTGGAATGATCTGTCTCCTAATGTAACCCTACTTCTAAAGTATCTTACAAATCAAAACATTGAGGATTTAATAGTTCGGATAAAATGCATTCACTTTGAATTCAAAATCTCCGAATACGCGATCAAACCAGTCCAACGCCGAATCCGATCAAAATGCTCCAGACTCGTTACAAATCCGGAAAAATCACCTCTAGTGCATAAAACGTAGCCTGAGAATACATAAGGTCAGTTCCTGTTGTAAGACAGCTGAGTAGTTAACAATTTTCATCACCAATTTCAGTTTTCCTAAGGGTGTCGGTTGTTAACCAGCTGTCACAGTAGTTCCATTTACCTAACTCTAGGGCTTAAGCCAGGGAAGGGGAAGGAAATTCGTGGTGTGGGAGCGCCGCCCGGTTCTCCAAATCCTGACCCTATCTCAGTCAAACAATTGTCATTTTCCGACCTCATTTTCCACACCCGATTTCAAGCCTGGCTTCTAAACTCCATGCCCTTTTTCAGATCTGGCGTCGGCAGGAATTATGTCGTCGTTACTTAGATTAGAACGCCAACGAAAAGATATCTAAGATCCATTTCAAATGGACCTTTTTCGATATATTAAAATTCATACTGGATTCCGAGGCTTGGGGGAATAAAACAAAAAAAATGTATTATTCATTGCTGAGCCTAGAGATGATATCTTTTGTTTTATTCCCCCAAGCCTCGCAGCCAAGTATGAATTTTACTATATCGAAAAAGGTCTATTCACATTTTACTCTTTCATTCTTATTCATTAGGATTTGAAGCGATAAATAAATTCATGAACTCCTGTATTCCTCGAAAACTATACCCGAATGCAGACCAAACTAGGCAAAATTTATACCCGTTTTGAGACCAAATTGGCCTTAAACCCCTACCCTTTTGGGGCGTTACATACCTATATGGCAAATATTACGGAGGTTTACTCAGCACCTTGTTTAGACCTAAAAATTACGACACGGTTTTTGAAAAGTGCCTGACGAGTTTCTTACCATTAAACATATAAATGAGTCGCAGTATTACAAATCTAATGATCGTCAAATTCAGTTCTTTTTGAGCTCTACATGTTTTGAAATTGTCAGTGCTCGTCTTAATATTTTCCGATGCAACGAAAACTTCAAGTTTGTAAGGGTAGCAATACAAGTAGTTTACATAGGTTACATTCGTTTGAAGTTAAATGGAAAAAAAAAAAACACCTGTCCATTGAGAACTGAAATCCAATTAAGAGTTAGTGTTCTGCCGGATTTACATAGTTATTGCTTGGCTTGCCGGCGGAAGACCGATTTGTTTAATCACAAGGTGATTACAGGCCAAATTGGACGGCGCGAAGTTCTGTTACCGATTAATCATAACTATGACAAAATATGTAATATTTTAGGCTTTTCTAAATCTAAACATTAGAAATTTTGCTCTCATTGAAAAAAAAAAAGAAGTCATTTAAGCATGCGCGAGATGGTGTGTACTGTCTAGTTAACTATCAGGCATGACGCATACTGTCCTATTACACTGTCCTATTAGTGCTGAAATCAGGACAGCTGATAGCCAATCAGCTTTGAAAATTTTGTTATAGTTGTGATTAACCTGTTTATGACCAAGCTGGGCAATACTTAACACTATGCTGGCTTTTTAGTATCCTGCTATGATTAATTCAGGTTTTTTATAATTGGTCGTCTTTGCAGGAGCCTCTTTCAAAGCCATCCAGTTTAGCTGACTTTTAACAGTATAACAGCAGCATAGCTGTTTACTCCATATTTGACAAAGAATATGAGCAAATTGGAGGGCGTTCCTAAACGAAAGAGGCCATTTTAGGAAACGTGCGGGATAAAACGTTGTTAACAGCAGATGGTTTTGACTAATTGTTTCGGTTCGTATACAATATCGTTCTAGTTGAAGGCTATCATATTCTGTTAGACCAAATCGGAAATATTTAAAGATTAAGAGAAGAACTTCTGTGTTAAATGATTCCCCTATACAAAAAAGCACTTTTTCGGACTATTCGATTCTTTGCATGGTCTTTGTTCAGTGCTTGGCTTTTCTTTTTATTTGAAAATACAGAAAAGGATGACGCACAGGTTAAATTACAGCTGCTTCGTTCTCTCTATGAATCTATCGCATCTAAATACAACATGTCTATTGAAGAGTTCAACAGTTTTAGCAAAGTGGCGTATGAAGCTTTGAGCGAACCAAAACGGCAGTGGAGCTACTACGAAGCAGTTGATTTTACTTTCCAGGCTTTTACGACAATAGGTAAGGTCCAGTGTTAGCCTGCGTGGCTGGCGGGATTGTTATCTCTGGGCTTTTTTCTTGTCGTTACGGGTTAATTATGTGTGAAGGAAAAAGATCATTTATTATAAGTTTCCTTTCTTTCAGCTGATTTCTCTGTCAGTGTCGAGTTTCCTTCTTATCTGCATTGTTTTTCCTGAAAATTGTCGTGAACGTTATTTGAAACGAAAAAGGGAACCATCCTCATCTTTCCTAATTTCTTTTCCCATTCGCCAATTCCCCATTTGTAGAAAGTATCTCCAGTTAATAGCTGAGTGAGGACACTTTTAGGACCACCGGTTTATCAGTTCTTGTAACTTTCAAGTGTTTTTATCAGGGTCTGGACGGGTTGTCGTGAACCCGCACCTTTTTAACGCTTGTCTTGTTGATCTGGTTGATTAGCATTTGCCGCTTGAACGTTGAATCCTGACGATTTCACGAATTCTCGACAGACAGACAAAAATATCGTACATCCCGTCCCGTTGGCAAATCTCGATCCCCTGGTAGCAGTGAAATCCCGTATCCCGTCAGGATATTTTGTGTTTTCTCGAAGCTAGCGCAGTAATTTGGCGAACTCCCGGGTCTCGCAAATACCCTTCCAGACCGACTGATTTTCACAAACGTGAAGAATTATAGGCAATCGCACGTGGTAGTCGTGAAGACGTGACGAAAGAGAATTATGTACAAAAAAAAAAAAAAACGTGATTCACGGGCCAAGTTTTTTGACGTTCTCGTTGCTGTTGCTGTATACCTTGCTTAAGGTCCCTAAAATGTATGTTCAGTTAGTGGCAGTATTGGATGAAACAAGTTCCACTTTAGTTGCTCAGACTTTCAATTTTATGAAAAACCGTATCCGTGTCTCCTCTAGGCTATGGCTACATCACGCCTCAAACACCAACCGGCCAGATAATGTGTATCTTGGTATGTTTCTTGGGGATTCCAATTACAATGCTGGCGTTAAAATCCGTCGGCGAAGTTATCCTTAAACTGGTCAACACAGTTATCACGAAGTTTGAGAAAAACGTTCTGGGAAGGCCAGCCCCAAAGTAAGTACAAACCAAAAGTGCTGTGATCTTATTCCTCCTGATGCTGATGACAATCTTTGTCATCGGTCTTCTACAGATTTCTGTGAAAGTAAATCTCCTCCAAAGAGTGTATTTCGCGTTTGTGACTTGTAGCACCATCGGCTTTGGTGACTATATTCCTTTTCAGATAAGCAGAAGAATAGACCACTTACCTGTGAATGGCTCTAATGATGCATTTAAAGAAAAGAAACAGGGCCCTGATGTGTTCTATGCCCTGTCCTGGGAAATTGAGGTCATTTTTGGTTTGTGCCTTGTGTCAAGTGTATTAAACTCAATAATGGCAGCCATGGAAGAACGAAAATGGCATTATCCTGGGTGTATTCCGCGAAAGACAAGGAAACCCGTGGACATCATGGACCCCGCAATTACCACACAACAGCAAGGCGTCAGTGACTTGGCAAATAAAACGCCGGTTAATGTTGCATGCCAGACAGAAACACGACTTTAATTCAGTCTGTAAAGACCATTTTGATCTCTTGAATAAACTAATTACGAAATAATCTATCATTAGCCATTCCACGGTTGATATTTTAAGCAAATTTTCTCTGTTTGCTGGAGTTATAGAAAATCATCTAACGATAAATGCAGAGTCTGTCTTGTTAAAGTCGAGGCGGTCATGTTGGCGGACTGAGCGTGAAACAAAGGGATGGCGACCATGTTGGAGGAGCAAAAACAGCCCATTAGTTTTCCTTTGTTGAGCCTGTGGGATCAGTTGAAAACTAGTAACTTGTCAGCGGGGAACTTAAGAAAAACGCAACCTCGATGGTTCGACACTTGAATTCGCGATACGCTCATGTGACACTGGTCAGCAGATAACCTATTTTAACAGCTGTCAATTAGCCACAGCATTGATGTGTGACATAAGCCTCAGGCTCCCAATTTTGTTACCCGGTGGTATTACATCGCTTTCCATATTTGCGGAACCTTAGCCTAGACTTTATTTTAGCCATTAGTTTTTCTTATTAATATACTTACGTCACTTACGGTAGCCCACTTAATCGTAAACAAATTGTGATTCCATGAACATATGTAATTTTCCTTTTTTTTACTTTTTAAAGTCCTTGTACATAATATCTTTTTTTTTTTTTTTTTTTAAACATTTTATCGTGTAGCCATTGTTTACGCAGGGCCCCTTTTGTTACCAGCCAATGGCTATATAAAGTTGACTAGACTTGACATGTGGTGCAGACGTTCGGGCGGACGCACGGTCACGTGACAACCAAAATTCTTGGATGGATAAGCAAATTTCTTAGCTATGGGCTCTGCTCGCGCGCTCGCGGTGCTCTGCTATAAGTAAACCAAGATGGCCTTAGGTAACATGAGCCAAAACACTCTATATCCTTGCTGGTAGGTTCAAATGTTATTTGTGAGTAGACCCAATGTCGTGGTGATTTTGATCGGGTGATAATTGAATGATTTCTTTAAAAGCAAGGGAACATCAAAGCTTCACATAAGAGAGAGTAAGAGGCCTTTATATTCTCTTCTTCAAAGGTATTATTAAATGATTTCCCAAGGAGCGTAATCGAAAAAAATCATCCTTTTAATGTCGTTTTCTCCAAGCTTGTGTGTGATAAACGTCACCGTTGACCTTGGGTCTTTCTCTCAGGAAAGAAAGTAGGGTGCATGTGAGGTAAACTTGCCTAAATGACGACTTTTTTTCCCCTGACTGATGACCCAACCAATAAAAAAAAAAAAAAAACGGTTCCCTTCTAAAAGATGCCTCTTTTCCCTGGTATGCGGCAAGCTTCTCTGATCAGATAATTTGAAGTTGATTAACAGCAACTATCTTTAGATGATTGTTCTACTTTTTTTAAGGGAAGCTCTGGAGAACTTGATATTTTTCTCTGATTTCTACTCGGAGAGTTGACCGGCGTCTAAGACATTATACGCCAAGAAGACTGCGCGCATTTTGGCGCCTTCGATTGAGGTGTGTCACTTGATCATGCGGTAACATAATCACGTGATGGTTCGATCTCCAAGCAACCGCGGAGCATGCTCAGCAAAGTCCGTTTCGGCCCATGGCAGAGGTTTCTTTTTCTCTCTGCTGCCTAATACCAACCACTTTCTTCAGCTGTTAAAAAGCTGTTGAAACGGAACAACTACTGCCTAGAAAGTTCTGAAGCTCGCGCGAGAAGGACTAAAAATATCTGTATAACTGTTCCCTTCATCTATCTTTTTTTTTTAACCGCTGGGATACCGGGATTCGGGAAATTTATAAGACATCGTCATACAGCTGATCATAATTCTGAATTCTATTGTTGATTCACGTTGATATTCCCTGGAAGACCAAGTGATTAACTGGGCCTGGGGCTTAACTGTTTTCGAAACTTTAATTGGGAAATTTAGGATAAATGAAGGGTTGATCCTGTTCAATTTCTCCAAATTTTTATAATACAAGTTATTAGTTTCATTCTTGCGGTAATAATTCAGAGCATATAAACAAGTAATTCACCTCACCTTATTTGTGTTCACTGATTGATGCGGCTGTCATTGACAACAAGACAAAGGCAATAGCACTTTTTTCTTTGCTTCATTTTAAAGGCTTAGAATTAATTTATTTGCTTCATTGCATGTTATCTTTCAATTTCTTTCAAAGTCTTCAAAATGTGTCTTAAAAGGAGCTTTTATTGATTGATTTTTGATTATTGATTTACCGTCACCTGCCTTAACCATATGTCGACATATGCTAGATTACCTGTTTCATTATCAGTTCCATTCTAAACCCGAGATCGTACTGAGAATGAATAATGACTTTCAGAGTGTAAGGAAGAGATATGACTGTCTGGTGGGATTGATAAGAAATTAGAAGAGGAGTTAACATGCTATTAGAACCTTTTACTTCGACTTGCATACTCTCTTATAAACGCCTTCGCATCGAAAAGGGATAAATAAAAGCACAAAAAATACACATGTATGTAAGATAAACTTAAATATTACAGCTAAGGTAATTACAAAATAAATATTGAATAACTTTATGCTCTAATTGTACAGGAGATAGGCTCCAATCTGTTTTATAGTTCTCGGAAAGAGGCTTAAGAGATAAAAGTCATGGCGAGCATTAGGTTTAACATACGTCGAATGGCATAAACGTCGTAAATGACTGAATAACTAGTCAATGCTCCAGGTGAAATAAAAAGTTGAAAGCAAACATCAGACTGAGTGTGAAACATCCCGCAGCCAAGCGTTGATAGCATGATAGCTTTCGCAATTAATTGCGCATTTTCAATTGTACTGACTGTTGGCTATTGAGGAGTAATTTTATCCCGAAGTTCAAGGAATTAGAAAGCGAAAACTGTATTTTCATACTGACTGATTTTTGTAATTGTTCATAAAGCATGGTTCGCCATGTTCATGCACTTTTCAACCACTGCTGTCATGAAATATTCTCAATTTTATTTGTAATTTTGTAGATGGCGAGATGATTCCTTCTTTATCCGACTATAGACCATGCTAATTGGTGGGCTAAAATTAACAAAGGCGATTATTCATATTTCCTACTTCAACAAAATGTTATGGAAACAGTGTGAGAATCAATTCAAATTGTGTTTGGCATAACAGGAAATTTATCTGCTATGACAGCATGTTAAAGCCGAGATAATTGACCTGTCATCAGTACGCCTTGCAGATTATTAAATTCTCGTAAGGTAATCAATCGTATTCTTTCTCCTCACTTTGACCACTTCACCCCTACTTTGCCAAGGAGCGCTGGTCATCAAACAGAATTTAATTATCAGAAAGCAACTACGTCGGCATAGAGCAGATGTTAGTTTCTGGTGAGTATAAGCAAGCGATTATGAAAAATTTGTATTGAAACTTGAGTTTGTTGGGCCATAAGTTAGAGTGACAATTACTCGGTCTGTTTGACTTTGACAAAAAAACAAATATTAATTTTAACAAAACGTTTTGAACTGCGGTAAAACCTTTCAAATAAACAGCTAGGGCACTTCAAAGATTCATCTATTTACAATTATAAAGCTTTTAAATTTCCACAAGGCAGACATGGTTATAGAGATTATTGCTGAGTTCATAACAGTCATAAAGTAACAAGAATTTTCAGCCGATCGACGATTGTTTTAAAATACAGTAATTTTCCTTCCAGCTCTCATCGTCTCCTGAAGATTCAGAAGGGGTGATGTCCGTATGGATCCGTTGGTCAAAACAACATTTTTTCGGTTTCTAAGCCTTGTTTTATGGGCCTCTCTGAGCGCTTGGCTGTTCGTAATGGTCGAATACACAGAGGAAAACGATGTTAAAGAAAAATACCAGTTGTTGCGCTCTTTGTATGAGAAAATGGCATCTAAATGCAACATAACTATCGAGGAGTTCAATAACTTTTCCAATGTGGCGTACGAAGCTCTAAGCGAACCAAAGAGGAAGTGGACCTTCGATTTTGCGGTACGCTTCGTATTTCAAGCCATGACTACTATAGGTAAGGCAAGGTAGGGTTAGTTTATTAGCTTGGCATGTAAGCCAAGAAGAGTTTGTTGACCGTTCTTCAACTAACCTCATAGGGCATAAAGTACTGGTCAAATTTATTCCTTTTAAATGGAAGGCCTGTAAGTACAGTTTTGGAATGAGCGACAAAAAAAGCTGATTTTATCTTCCAATTTATTTTGCAACGCTAACCATCACTCGTGAGCTGAAGACAGACCATCATCGGTAAACTGGTACCCAGATCTCTCGCGGACAAGGGATCTGGGTACGAGCGCTCATATCATCATTTAGTTTTCAGCCAACATGGGTCGGGCTGTTGGAAGGCCTTCTAACTCTAATTCTGAGTTAGTTGCAAACAGAGCATATGAGTTACCATCAGATGGTAACTTTAATTCTGAATTGACGCTAATTGTGTTTCAAACAGCTCGAACCAGAAATAAAAAGAAAGCGTATTTAACCGCGGGGGGTTATTAAGTTTTCCGCGTCCCTCAAATGAGGGTGGTGCTATATCGGAAGCGGTGCTTATTCCACCAAATACAGTAGGGCCTGCTTTTACACCTTTTCTGACATGTAGTATCTACCTTGAGTTATGAATAGAATGAAATTGAATTGTAGACGTATGTTCTCTGGCCTAATGTTTCAGGTTTTAAGACACTAACGCCGGCAAAAAGTATTACTGAAGACTTAGCCACTCAAGAAAGAAATGCAAATAGCCCCTTACCCCGACACGAGCTGTTTTTTTGCCCTTGCTAACACAATGCTGTCAAATTCAGTTTTATTCTCTATCTCTTTCTTGATAGGTTATGGATACATCACCCCTCAAACAACCAAGGGACAGATGCTATGTGTCTTCGTATCTTTCATAAGTATTCCAATCACACTGCTGGCACTGAAATCTGTCGGCGAACTTATTGCCAAGTTGGTTAGTAAAGTTGTTGAGAAGTTCGAAAGAAAACTCCTTAAAAGATTGGAGCCAACACGAAAGCAAACTAAAAGTGCCGTGATATTGTTTTCGTTTATGGTTGCTTTAATCATAACAAGCAGCGTTTTAACAATGTTCTTGAAAGATTGGAGACTTCTTGAGGGTGTATATTTCTGGTTCGTTACTTTTTCTACGATTGGTTTCGGCGACTACGTTCTTGCTAAATCCCAGCGAATCACACAATTACCAATTAATAACTCAGTAGTATTTAATGAAGATGAGGATGAAAAAGTTCGCTCAGCAGGAAAGGTGACTTCAGCAGCCTTTATCGGCATACTGTTTACATTTTACTATATCTTAGGTTTATGCATTGTATCAAGTGTATTAAATTCAATAATGGCGGCTATTGAAGAACGAAAATGTCGCCCTCGATGTCCCGGATGTGTTTCTCGAAAAACAAGTGACCAGGAAGACAACGAACAAAATGGTTATTCGGAACAGTATGTCGCGGCTGACATAACAGCTTTGAACATGCTTAATTATGGATTTCAGAGGGCAAATACACCATCAGTTTCTTTGAAGGATTTGGAGTAAGGTACGATTTAACAAGTCACGCTTTAGAGGAACCCCATGACTTCATGTGAAAGAACATAATGTCAGTTGGACAGCACATAAGGCTTTTTTCAGCTCGGAACGTGAAACTAACTTTCCTATATAATCTGATAAGCGCATATCAATATACTCTGTTTTCAGAGAGAAAAGTTCATTTTGACTCTAACTGATGAGAAATGAATGGAAGACTTTGAATATGTGGTTAGTAAAGCAATTGTCACTGGAAACCGCTCACCCCCCCCCCCCCCTAAAGTTTCCAGTGACAAGTGCATAAGCAGACACCGACTGTGTCGCTTAGCTTGATTTTTTCCGTAATGGTGTAAAAATTTTCGCCTGTTATTAACTGCGAAGTATGCTTTCTCGTATTCATGTCATTTATTACGCAGATGTGAAAACCCCCCGGAAAACCATCGGCAAATATATAGTCAATGAAAATATTCTATATAAGGGTATCCATCGTCATTTCTGTGAGGATGGAAAATTGTGCAATGATGTAACTCGAGTACATAAGTCTAGTCATTGTCGCGCGTAAGTCAGTCATACGCTCACTGCTATCACGGTCAAGCTCATCTTAGTTTTGTTCTACCAAACTCTATTTGTTTATCATGACTCAACCAACTCGGCGTTCCATGCGCTTCTATACAAATCCACCAAAAAAGATCCCGAATTTTTCTATCCTGACCTTCAACGTCCGTTAAACGACTGGCACTTCCTGGCCGAGGACCCAGAGAACAGTTCCACGTTCGCGGACGCGACATAGAGGAGTTCACGCTCATGGTTGCATCATGGGTAATCACGGCAAGATGGCGGGAAATTAGATAGAAGATTTGTATTAGAATTCAAAGCCCACTATTTCTTCCTGAATTCATATATTTGATGCTTTCTCTTCGAAAAGAGTAACTTACTAGTTCAAAGAAACAATACACTAAATCTGGAGTGCAAAGAAGTCCGTGATCAGTTTTTAAAAAACCTTGGTTTTCCCATACATTTTCTGTATTTCGACAGTATCAAAATTACAGAAAATGTATGAAAAATTGAGACTTTGAATGAATTGAGGCAAACTGTGCTCGTGAAAATTTTCTATTTCTCTTCACCACCGGACAACCAGAAAGTCAGGTCGACTACATGTAATTTCCCTTGACCAGTCGTCGCTGTCCTTTTGTCTTTACATCCACGACCCGACCTCCGGTAGACGGGTCGACTTAAACGTTATAACCCTATTCGTGACTGAAACTTCCTTTCAGTTTAAAGAATGATATTCAGAATCGTTACAGCAAAGACTTTGTACACAAAACAAAACAAAAAGAATCGAAAAAATTATATTTCCGTACGGCAATAAAATTTTACAATATAGTCTTGCCTTAACTTGAAAGGGTTGAGCATGAAGGTGGTTCCTTCGTAAGCAAAGAGTCCTAAAACTTCTTGAAGAAAGACTTCTATCCAAAAATATGAAATAGCTCAAAATTGTCCTTTTTTTCCTCACTCTCCCTCCCCTTTCCCAAGGTTATCGCATTACATCGTGTTAAGAGAGTTTCCGCTGATCATTGGAATTATAGATCGAATAAAGATTAATTACAGTAAGCAGCTATTTCCATTAAGCGAATCAGAGCTGTCCCACACTTTCTACAAATTCCACGTTTCGACATATTTTACGTCTGTTTCGTTTGTTTCGCGGCGATCAGTCAGGTATGGATAAATCTTCATTGGCAACATGTCTTGTATACAGTGATGTTGTGAAAGGGTCCCTCGTGGCCAAGGAAATATCCGGAAGAGGACCAAGAAGAAGCCGTGAAAAGGGCAATCAAGGAGTCGGAGGTTTTCGTTTCATAAATATTTTACATTTTTTCGTTTTGTTTTTAAATTCGCTTCACTTTTTATTTTTTTGTTAAACTTTTTTTTTACCCACGACATTTGCCCACACCCACGACCCACATCCACGACCTCTACCCACTACCCACGACATTTAGCTACACTCGGAAAACGGTGAACACTTGAAATATCTCAGGAATGTTTATTGTGTTATGACCAATAAACAGCAAAGATCAGGACATAAAACTAGCCACAAAACAACAAACTAGGGGCCTGTTTACATGGAGGACACCGGGTAGGTGAGGTAACCCGCTTAGGTGGGGTAAAGAAAATAACCCTCCTTTATATGCAATCTTACAACCCCGACATCCCAGGTCGATTTTCAAGTTATGTGTTTACAAGTTGGCGGAAGCCGTAAGATATCTGAAGTTGAAGTGAGAGTTTGTAATTATTGGCAGAGGCTGTTTAGTTTTACTAAAGTTCAAGTCAAGTTTGTGCTGGCGGATGCTGTGTTTTAAAGCCCTGTAAACACTATGTTCCTTTGAGATTAAGCTTCCTTGTGTTAATCTGACATCCCTGCGTGCTGATAGTCAGTGAATAATTATCCTCAAAACATTTGAACTAGTAACATTGAGTTTTAGCCAATTCCATGCTCAACGTAATTGACCTAGGTCTAAACGTTTAGACCCAAGTCAAATTTAGAAGGATTTGTATGAAGTCATCAGAGCATAACTGGGCTAATATCTCAGAGACAATTTGCCCCGAAATGCTAGTTTTTGGCAAGTAGGCCTCTTGGATCTTGCTCTCTTCAGAATATCCTGACAAATCCCATAATCTCACAAAAGTAACACCTTACCCTTACCGTATTTCATTTCTTACTATTCCTCCGCATTTACAATTAATCAGTTCCACAACCACGACGCCGAAGTGTACGCTCCATAGCGTCTTGTTTAGTTCAACTACCGGGTTCGTCATAGACTCCATGGGCGGTGCGCGCACATCTGAAAGCATCAGAATGCGCGCGAATAATTTTAATTTCTTCCACGTGAAGCTTTGCTTGTTTTCTATCAATAAATCAATCAATAAACTTTATTTATCCGACGGTAATAATTAAAACTGGGCCGTGCCAAAAAAAAGAAGAAATACAAAACTGCTATTATTATCGTTGTAACGTAACTATTTTTTTACATACTAAAATATTACAAGTAATTAAAAATTACTGAGTATTTACATCACAAATTATAATTATATTCTTCGTCTGCGCTGTTCATTTTCTTCGTCAGTCAGCTGCTCGTCAGATCTGTTCTACTCGGTAAGTTCAGGAACTCAATCCTTTTTGGAGTAAATGCAATGTTTTTTGAAAATTTCGTAGGTTTAATACAACTACCTGTTACATTTCTTAACGTGCCAGTTTCACATTTATTAGAATTCATTCTTGGATCCAAGGCTGAGCGATATAAAGCAAAAAAAAGAACACATAGAGATCGATTCTGAGGGAAGAATATTTCATGTCTTTTTTTATTATTCCCTTTAGCCTCTGAGCTAAGTATCTTCAAAGAGACACCCTGAACGAACCTCAATTCCCATGACCAATGTTCGAACGCATTTATTACTTCTTGTTAATAACTACATGACTGCGACCAGTCTCTCTATTTCAGCTGCACTACGCAGTACAACATGAATCGAAAAACCCATTTGATTTATTTTGGCTGTTTCCGCCGAGCACCGCAGAAATAACAATACGTTATACTACAACTTCTATTGCATTCGAATATGTGGTAGATAAACTAGAACAGAGCTGAGCGACATTTTACAAAGAATACTGTCAGAAAGGAGGCCAGAAAAAACCTGCCGGAAAAAAAACACTAGTAGGGAAAAAACTCGGCAGGAAATCTGGGTAGTATCCACGGCTAATGCTCTGAAAAGCCCACCCTAAGAAGGCTACACGACTGGAAGGTTACTGCTCTTTATTACTAAGCATGTATTCCAACAAAGCACGGTAAATAGATGTAATTAGTTATCTGTAATGAGACCAAAGACAATTTCTCTTGGGAGCCTGAGAAAATGAACTTCAAATTTCACAGGAATTGAAAAAACACAGATAATATCATCATGAGTAAGATTTCATTTTGTGAAATTTGAGGCTTTTTAAAATCTGTTTTTTCGGGCTCCAATAAGGTCTATTTCTTCGGAGCTATTTCATGCAACTTATTACATTTATAGCTCTTGAAAAGTGTGAAAAAGAATGCAATTTGCTTGAAATTATTCTGATATATTAGGGCTCCTGTCCATTGAAAATCATAATTACTCAATTTCTTAATGGATTTCATCGTAAGTTTATTTGCAATTTAATGTCATGACTCGGGCTCATCAAAAATTGTTTTAAAAAGTGAACACCTTTGGGAAAGTTTTTATAGATGGATTTTACTGCTTGAGTTAAAGTAAAAAGAAATCAAAACCCAATCCAGTGAAATGATGTACAAAAAATGATTTTGCACATTAGCTCTTGGTCTGTGCTGTTCTTCAAGCATTAACAGTGCGTACTCTGGTACATTGTTTGTCTCACACCAGGGTACTAAGGACATTGGTAATCCTCAGTCTGGGTAATCCTGGTCACATTCTTAGTCAAGTATCACGACATTTTTCTTCATGAATGCATACATCTGCAATTCAGCCTGGCAGTTTACGTTAAACCCCTTCATGTGTGAAATTCTGAGTACTGTGATGCTTCATACTTTCAGAGCGCACTCATATTTCTTAAATATGGCTGCCTGAAAAAAATACGTGAAAATACATAACAAATTCAATCACATGCTGTACAAAACATAATTATGTATTCCAGAAATGAAGCGGTAAAATTCTTGAAATTCGTTGAGCTGGACCAGAAAAGACATATTTGTTTAATTATTGTTTGTTTTTCATCGACTGAACCAAATTGGTATTAAATATATGCATGATTTAATTATTGGAGATTTTAAAATCATAAATGACATTAGACACTAGGTTGCATACTTTTTCCAGGAGTAGAATTAGTAAAATAAGATCTCAAAATAACGCTTTTTAACTGAAAAGAATAACAGGTAACTGCTTGTGATGCTTGTGACAAGCTTTTTGATTTTTATGACGCACAGCCTCCAAAAAAGACAAAAACAAAAACAAAAACAAATGCGATAAGCATAAAAGTGAAACATCATAGAATTTGAGATTTATAACATTTTCAAAATTCCTTGCCCTATATTTACCATCCTCTAGATGTTTGTTTTTTTAACAAAACTTACAAGAAAAGCATTTGTTTACCGTCCAATTGATCTCATCATGAGTTGCATCGTACATGTGAAACCTGAACTTACAAGTGAAAAGACCGTGTCCACAAAGTATGCACTGATGGCAAGGCAGAGGGAACTTCACTGATTGTTGGTCTGGAGTTTTTTTGCCGTGAAACTTAAGGTAACAAAACCTTTTGGTATTAATTTCTCCATTGATTTTAGTTGCCGGAGATTGGGGGGGGGGGGGGGGGGGAGGGGAGGGTCCTCTGGATTTTAAGTGACAGGGATTTTTGTTATATCAGTTTATGCTTTTTGTTTAAAGCCCTAGAGATTTTTATGGGTTTTGAATTTTGCTCCCATGCGATCATCCCCTTCACCTGAAATCCGGAGTAGTTATCTAGGTAAAGTAGCATTAAACAGCAATACACAGTTATGTTTGTTTGCTTTACTTTGGGGATGCGCATAATATGTCATGCCTTGTATACGTTTGGTGTCAGTAACCCTAACTTCTCCACTCTTTAACTCACCAGCTAGTAAAGAACTTTGGAGCTTAAAGGAGGACAAGATTTTGACGATCTGAGTAAAGAACAGGAGGAGCCTTAATTTTCACCTTAAGGACGAGGAGTTAACAGTTGTTCTTGAAAAGGATAAACTTAGGGCCTGTTTACATGGAGGTGGGGGACCCCAGGTAGGTGAGGTAACCCGCTTAGGTGGGGTAACCCGCCTGTCCATATAATCTCTCATTTTAATTTGATCACGTTTACATGATAGGTGGGATGACCCGCCACATGTAACCTCACCTATCTAGGGTCCCCCACCTCCATGTAAACAGGCCCTAACTCATTGAATAATTTAAAGAATAATTCAATATGAGTAAGTTTATCCTTTTCGAGAACAATTCACAACTATTGTGAAAAGATCGCTCGCTTTGAGCATCGACACTTGGGAAATTAGTGCATGTGCCGGATTCCCTTTGGACGAGGCTCATTTCGAGCATGGCCTTTTGGGAAATAAGTGCACTGGGTGGACCCATGGGACGACGCCTTTTTGTGCATCGACACGTGGGATTAGTGCCGATTCCCACGGGGCGTGGCTCGTTTTGAGCTTCGACACTTGGGAAGTAGGTACATGGCCTGGATTCCCTTGGGACGAAGCTTGTTTTGAGCATCGAAACTTCCTTTTTAGGCTTCAGCTGCAGTTTACTTCACGATTTTTGACGTTCATTCAACCCAACTAGATGGTAAGAAACCCTCACATACATCACTAGACCACTGAATAGGGTGCATGATAATTGTAAACGATGATCTTAAAAAATCGTACCCAACGCTCAGTGAATTTCCCATCATATGATACATAAAAATATACATGACGTATTTAATGGCAAATTACCCTTTCTCCCGTGGCCCCAGATGATAGCAGGTGCCTGAGGCGTCTGATTGGGCCACCCCTATATATCTGATATCCTGATGTTCACTTATGTAGCGTTCCCACACTGCCCGCCTCAAATAGCTACTGGTAATTCTAGGTGGTGTGAATGCTTTATGTATCTCATTGCAGTTAATAAAGTCGTCGCGGTTGTTGACGTTATAAAGATATCCCTTGTACAAACTTCGTACAACACTTTTCTCAGGCTGACACCTTTTTCATTTAATGTTCGAGAACAAAGTACGTCGTTTACTTGCTCTGGTGTCTTCGTTCGTGAAGTGATCAGTTCCATTATCTTTTTTTCTTTGGCTCTTTACTAAGATTTTCCCCTACTTAATAGAAACGAACATGACTTTGTTTTGCTCTGTGTTGTTTCATTGCAATCGGGAAAAATTTAATAGAAAATGAATTTTTTGATAGCTCGAGTGTCACGATGAAAAAAACCAAGGCTGTCAATCTGACAGTCTCCTCCGTCTTGCATTCACTGTATACAAGCGATCATTTCATTCATAGCTTCAGGTTTCATAATTATCGCAACTCATGATGAAAGGCGTATGGCATTGCTGGATTTTCGCGTTTTGAAAAATAATAATACACCCAATTAATGTACGTTACCCTTTACTTGTGTTGAAACTAAGTCCAGTTAAGGCTGGTTTTCACTAGCGTTGAAGTCTGAGTCGTAATCAGAAGCGCAGAACCTTACGATCTGGTGAAAACAGCGTGCTGATTCCGAGTGTAGCTACATGTCGTGGGTCGTGGGTCGTTTGTAGAGGTCGTGGGTCGTGGGTGTGGATAAATTTCGTGGGCAAAACAAGTTTAACAAAAAAATTATAAAGTAAAGTAATTGAAAAAAAAAAATAGAAAAAAGTTGTAAAATATTTATGAAACTAAAATCTCCGACTCCTTGATTGCGCTTTTCACGGCTTCTTCGCTGTGACAATAAACTCCTTGTGGCCAAACTCTTGTGGTGAGGTTTGTGGTTGGTAATCAATTAAGAGACGTTATCATTCATTCAAAATATTTCCCCAATTCTAAAAGCACACGCATAATTCACCATAACCAGCTACTGATGACCAATTTTGGAAGAATTTTACGATTAATGAACCGATGACGTCAAAAGTGCAGCTTCCTTACGGGATAATGCACCGTTAACCGAGAGGACCTGGGGTCGAGGTTGAGTTGTTTTGCAGTGTGAACTTGAAAAAAGGCGGACATTTCACTCGTTTCAAGAGTAAGAACTAGGCGAAAAAATAGCTTAAAACATGGCACGAACAGCAAGAAGACAACTCGAAGGGCGACATCGCCTATTTGGAGAATATTTACGGAGCTGAACAACCCAAAACTTGCACTATCGAAGATGAACTTAACATCGATGGATCGATGGAGGATGCATGATTCAGCCTTGTTTTCAAACTAGGAATTATTTTGAATGAATAATAAAACAATTATTGAATTCGGCTTTCGTACCATATGAAGAATTGTGAAGATCTCGGAGGGTGTTATCCGTCGAGGCCGTAACACCCTCCTCGATCTCCATAATTCTTCATAAGATACTCAGCCTCATTCAGTAATCGTTAAATATTTTTGCCTAACTAGGTTCATATATCTTATATTATGAAATCTCAATATATGCGAAACCTAACTCCTAGGTGTGAATTTTTAACCGATAACAATTAGAGATTGTTAATACTTATTGCCCCCATCATTTGACGTGAGGCAAGAAGTTCGTAATAATGGTGTTTAAATCATTAATTTATCGAAATTAACCCCTGAAAAAGGCTATGAAGCAAGTTTGTGTATGTGCATCGTAGCAATCAATACTTTTATTGGATCAATTTAGGTTTTTGGGAAGCTGCTCACCTACCCCTCCCCTAACCCAACATTTTTCCCTAAGTGAGAAATAAGTGTCAATGTTCACTTAAGGGAGGGGTAGGTGGGAAGTTTCCCAGAAACCTAAATTGATCACTTTTCCTTTACCTCATCGGTAATTTAATTTCAAGAAAGTTGTCAGTGGAGAACTTAGACAAGACAAGACAAGACAAGACAAGACATTATTATCATAATATTACAAGTACAATTTTTTTGGCACGCAGTTAGCAAGAAAACGCTAGTCAAGGCGTGCCAAATCAATTCTATTACAATTCAGATATTACATATAATAAGTTAAAAGCAAAGAAAAAGAAAAGAAGAAATATGTGTAATAAATTCAAAAGCAAGAAAGACAAATCTGTTTAGTGCAACCTGTGAAAGAAGCTAAGGTTTAGGATTTCGCGATTTTATTTCTCGTGTTATCATGGTTGCATCAAGGTAATCATCTTTGTCTCTAAATATTTCGAAGAGCACACTGATTAATTGTCGTTTGAAAACTTAAAAAAATAAGTGAACATGTACAAATGTAAGCGTTTTGTTTGCTCCATGGCCGCTCTCTTTGAGGCTACGCCGATACAAGTGCTAAGACTCGCTATGTCAACAAATTTCGGCACTTAGCATTTAACCATCAAGTGTTTAAATACATTTTAACAAACTTAAATTTTTGTTCACTTTTTTGCGGGAAATTGCTTGTTGAAGTAAGGTGGTTAGCAGATTGTATCAGGGGCGTTGCTTTTGACTCAGTATTTTTAGAAACACTATATTTGGCCAAAGGTTTCTATCGATCATAAAATGACTGATCATAACAGTTTCATAACTTTCTTCAAAGATACTAATTAAAAGCCTGTGTTTATTTTATGAAACTGCTAATTATACTTTTGCTTCATTAGTTTGCATAAGAGTGTGATACATGTGTTATCAAGTAATAAAACTCAACAACAATTCAACAACCGAGGAATTCATGCTGTTTTAGCCTGTGGCAAGAAAACATCATGGATAAGTTGCCTATGTCTCCGCAAATGAAATCTATTTTTATTTCTTTACAAAGTTTGCGTTTTAACTCAAATATTTCGCAAGATCTGGATAGACAAAGCGAAGAAGAGGACCAAACGGATCTTTTTTCTTCCAAGCTGACGGGTAACGAAAACGTCTACTGCACTTCAGCAAAGAAGTCTACTTCACAAATAAAACGAGAAGGCAAAAATTCTCAGTGGGGCAAACTGTGTTTGACCGTTAGACGAAAACAAGACCATGAGGCACGAGGACTGATCACTATCCAATCAAAAGAAACCGTTCGTCCGCAGAAGCGCTCATGGACTGTTCCCAGGCGTATTTTGGTACGGTGTAATACTGTGGATTCATTACCAATCCAGAGAACTGCGAACTGCTTTTCATCGATAAAATGCAAGGAAATATCGGAAGATTGTCAGCCTTGGACAGGAAATCGATCAAATTCTGCCCCTCAATCACCTGCACAATCCCCGGTAATAGATCGGAAAATAAATACCGCCAGCTTTAACAAACGAATCAAGCCAAAGAGTGCATTGGTTGCCAGTGAAATGCTGCCAACGATTGGTCAGGGGCAGCTCATTGATGGGGTCAAAACAAGAAGGCTTGGCATCAATCCTTCAAGCGCTGGTCCCAGGCGAGCCAAAAGCGGTTTTCACAAAGGTGGAAGCGCTTGGGAGAAATTATCAGAGGAGAGATCATTTCTTATAAACAAGTGGCTAGCTTATGGAAACCGCCCAGAAAGGCTAGCCGTTTTGGATGCTAAAACCGCAACATCAATAACAACAAGCAACGTGTCAAAATAAACAAAATGAATGGTTGGTAAAGAGACGGCAATGGTTTGTGATGGCCAGCGAGCTTATTGCAATCCGCCTACCTCCGTTAAAGATCACAGCACGGTGTAGCCGATGACTGAATAAATTCCAGTTTTAGGGCTGTCAGAGTGAACGGAATGAGCCAAGAATACTGATTATTTTTTAAAACTCAGTAAGAGCAATGGCTCGTCTATTTCCATCCTGTTCCAGGCGTTGACATAGCGGTACGGCTCAGTGCGGGGTATGATCAAGAAGCATGGAAGTAAAAGCTTAGAGAGAGAGAGAGTGATTGCTTCCTTTTCTCTATTTCTCTTGCTTCTCCTCACCGTTCTGAACGCCTGGTACGTACAGCCTTGTTATTGAAACTAAAAAACGGGCATAATCCACTGCCGTCTTGACGAAACTGAACTAGAATTTTCCAGCTCGTTTGCTAATTAGTTGCATGATGTCAGATATTAATTAAATTATATTCTGCTCTTTCAAGCCCAACTACCTATCTATTTGGTTGAAGTCTGTAAAGAAATGCATTTCACGCTGACTGAATGCATTTGACCAATGTAAGTTTATGCCATGAGTCAAATTGGATGAAATGTTATTTGAACCTTGAAAATTGTTGGCGAACAGACCCGAAATACAATGAAAGTACTAATAAAGCTACTTTATGAAATGAGGCTTTCAATCTGAGTCCATCCTTTGGCCTTTGTGATGCTACCGGGGGGGACTGGGTTCTCTATAAAACAAGCGATTAAGTCAAAACGCTGTAAATATCTAACGGTATGCCCCATGTAAGGGAATTGACAGTCGTCGCTGGATTCTGGATTCCACGCGTGGATTCCGGATAACAGTTATGAATTCCAGTGTTTGTCAGTGGTACCTGGATTCTGGATTCCAATCGTTAGTCTGATTCCGGAATCCACGAGCTGTCTTCCGGATTCCAAAGCCACGGATTCTGGATTCCGGAAAAAATTTCCAGGATTCCGAAATCTGGATTCCCCTACACAAGGGCGAAATAGGCCATTTCCGAGTTCCCCCGGGCCTCTGTTTCAAAGCGAGGGTAGGTGCTCAGCCTTTGATATGGAAATAATGTTTCATTCTCAAGCAAATAAAACTCATTTTCACAAGAAAGGTTGTGCACCTAGCCTCATTTTGAAAGTGAGGGTTTTTGGAACTCGGAAGTGGCATACTTCGTTCATCCTGCATGAAATGCCATTATTTCCAAGTCTCACCAGTCTCCGTTGTGAAAGAAATATTTGTTTTTATCCACATTAGGAAGGCCATTACGATTATGTTTTCATGGTGAAGATCAGCGTTCTCTTTCCGGCACATTCTCAACTTTTTAAATTGTGCTAGCCTGCGAACCACAGACGTATTTCCGGTCGTCGCCTCTCTTACTCCGAAAAATAAACTAGAAACTAGAGCCGAAAAAAACGGATGCTCTCGCAGGCTATTTATAACAGGGAAAAAGAAAAAAAATGGAAAACACTGTGTTTTGATGCCTGTTCCAGGTGTTCCAATCAGAGTGCATTGATAGTGGAGAGTGGCGCGAAATGTTGGGCGAAAAGATAAAAAATTTTGTTTGCGGCGTATCTCCCCTTTTCGCTTGTAAGTGTGTTGCGTGACGTGGAGAGCTCACGTGGTCTGGGAACTAGTTTCTCTGGGTGACTGAAATGAATTTGCACTTTCATGCACTTTCACAAGTTTCTTCAACTTGATGAACTATTACGTACGTGGTAAATTATTACAAGATGTAGATCCTAGGTCACATTTCCCTGTAAAGAGAAAACAAATAATGAAACGTTTTGGAGGCTAAATTCTTTTACAGATCTGGTATCGAAGCGGAGGTGAGTGATGTTAGCGTAAACAAAAAATCAAAATTTAAGTAATTAAACTTGCCTGTTGAATTTCAAGCATTGGCTTTCTTCAAGATACCTTTTCCTTCGAGTTCATTAGTAAAAAATCTAGAAATCGAGCATTAACCCAGATACCATAGACACTGTCTCCCTTAACACGTACGTTGCTTGCTGTGTGTCCTGTGTGATGTATACAGTCTTCAAGATCTTATTAAAATTTCCTCTTTGTTTGGAAATCAGGCGCACTGGTTTCTGTTTACTTCGAGTACTTATCAAAATGGTGTAATTCGAATTTGGTACCTGTGACAAGACAGGCAGTCTAAACGATTGTGTAGGCAGTTAAGCTTATTACAAAAGTTTGCTGACAGTTGTTTGACATATGTCAGCCACGGTGATGTTAGCGTTACTAGGCCAGTTCTCTCTCCTCCGCAGAGTCTCCCACCGGGTATCCCAATAAAAATAATTATCTGTATCATGCTCCGCAATTTTATCCCCAGCCTCACTAAAACACAAAGGGGCCTCTGTGGAGGAGAGGCCAGTTACAAACCCAACAGTAGGGAGTTTATACAACAACGACGGCAATGGCAACGAGAACGCCAAAAAAGCAATAGGTTTAGACAAGTAAAGCAACAAGGAAAAGGAAGGACAAGGACAAGGAAAGCAACAACTTTGCACATCGTTGCATGACTACAACGTGAAACTGTCTAATTTCATGTTTAGTGGAGGACGGGAACAAAAGACAACAACTTTCTTTTTCTATTCCTGAACTTTGATGCAGTGCTATATATTTCAAAAAAATTTGCTAACATTTGACAAATTAACAAGAGGGAATAAGCATGATAAAGTTTGAGGCAGTGCAAATTCACTTTTTAAGTGGCGTTTTCGTAGCTGTCACCATCGTCGTTGTGTAAACTCCCTAGTACCTAATGTAGATCACTCTTCATTGATATGTCCGATCCATCAACACTACCTTTGATGAGTATAGAACAAGATCAACAAAAACAAATTTACAAGTCAAGAAATAAGACACTCAACATAACTAGTAACCACACCCATGCAGGTTATATTTTCGGCAAAATAAACTGCAGTACCATATTTTAAGAACTTTACCAGCAACCTTGGTGCTCATTGTGAAACCTTAAAAAAATTGTAACAATAATCTCATTTACTTTGACCTCAAGTAATACATTGATAGGTGCAAAACCTACTGTACTGGATGACAATATAATAAGTTTAGATTTTATGCAAGATTGTAAAAGGGCAAAATGTATTTGTGCATGTGTGTATATTTTGAACTCTTTTTTTAAAAAAAAAGGAAATGGTGCTCTGATTGGGCTATTCTGACTGTTTATTTATGCTGGCTTTTTTCTTGTATTTTTCTTCAGACATTATGGAGCACCCAAATCTACATCACAGGTCTAGAATTGTCTAATTGGCTGAGTGAATTACAATGGAGCAAAATAAAGCTAGTTCTGTTGTAGTTAAACCCAGGAGAAGAAGGCTCAGTACTGCACATGCACGTCGTCGTGCCAGAGCTTATACAAACCCAATCAAACAAGAGATATTACATGAGGAAAGTGCAGATGAACTGGGTGGCTCACAAGAATACAGCCTGGAAAATGGCTCAGCAGCTTTCTTAAAAGGGTTTCTAAGTGAAACTGAGGGTCTTGTTAGAGGCATATCTGATCGATATGAAACACAACGAGAAGTGAGAAAGAAACCTGACTTTTGCAGGAACTGTAATATTTATAGTAATTAATTAATTAGTGAATCTTACAGGGTCTGGAAGGGAACATTCCTTCTCTTTTCTCATGACAATCCAGCACCTGAAAACTTCTGTCATCTCAATCCATAACACTGTTTTGTTTCCCAATACTGCATCCCTTGGCAAAATTTAGCGAATCCTACTTCCTAGGTAGCGGTCAAATCCTTGATCCCGTCAAGAAGTTTTGCATTTTCGCAAACCCTGCACTTTAGTTTGGTCAAATCACAGATCCAGATTAAGATAATATCCTTTCAGACCCTGATCTTTTAAGCCACAGTCATTCACATTATTCAATGTCACTGCATTTGTCGAGAGAAGGCAGTTTAGACAGACACAATATATTCTGATAAAAAATAAATGTGTTGTAAACTGTATGTGTTTTTATCATTGCATGGGTTAATTAGTTACCCATTGCACTGGCATGAGTATAGCTTTTGTTGTGGAACTGATAAAACAGTTTCAATTTTCCCAGAACAAAAGAAATGATGGAGAAAAGTTTAAACTAAAATTTTTCGCAACATCTCATTTAATTTACATTGTTGTGAGGGATCGGTGTTAAACATGTCACAACATCAGCTAAAAAAAATGTTGCAAGAATGTTGTGACTAGTTTGAAGGTGGCTTTAAGTACATTAAACTGCCTCTTGTTGTTAACAAGCCATTGCAATGCCAGTTAAATACTGCACCTCTTTCCTTTAGGTCTTGTTTCATCCTGCTCCAAATAAGTTAAACTTTGCAATTTAAATAAGATCATTATTATGTCCAATGCAGTTAAAGGAAATATATGTTGTGGTTCAATTTTATCCTTGATTTTAACTTTATTTCCCTTTTATTAGTTTAAACACATTGTCATGCATTACCATACCCAAAAACAAAGGGAAATATAATTTAAACCAATGATAAAATTGAACCCCAACAAATATATATAACTGATATTACCGAGACCAAGGCCAGTCTTTTTCATCTGCACCCTTGCTTTGCCTGTTGGCCGCTATTACATTTAACTGCCTGTTGACATAAGCGTGCTTTCTAGCGTACTTGTGAAGCCATAATTATGTTACTCTAAACTGAAAAAGTGATGTTTAAATTTCCATGCATGTTATTTCTTCATAGTTAAAGATTATATTAATTTTTTAATACAATCATCTATTTAACAGAATTCTGGCTGGATATACAAGACATTCAAAAGGAAGGAATGTATCAGACATGTTGATGATGACCAGGAGACTGGATTGTGAGTAATAGATTGACGTCAGGAACTTTTTATGAGAATGACATGTGAAATCATTTTATTATTACAAAGGTAACATTGTTTAGAGGGAAAGAGGAGGGGTGGGGAGAGGAAGGGCTGAAAGGAGTAAACATTGTACCCCCCCCCCCCCCCCGCACCAATTGTCTTGTCCATCAGAGCATGGTCAACTTATATCATGACATTATTTAGGTCATTTACTTGTTGGTAACTCTAATTTTTTTGGATAGACAGTAAATATTACTGAAATTATGGTCTCAAGTGACTTACATTGTATTGCAATAACCAACGTATCACAAAACAGAGGGCGGGTACTTTTAGGTTCTAGAGAGTGGTTTGGGGAAAGCAAAGCTGGACAGCAGCGCTACATTTAAGCATATTTTCTACAGTCATAGACAAAAGTCTTGGGACACTTGCATTTCCCGGGCATTTTCCAATTCACATGTGCCCAACCCCTTCTCTCACCCCACAAACAATGTTGGATGCATGTATCCAAAATTTTTTCCAAGTTTCAACTTTGTATGGGTTGGAGGAGGGACAAATGAAGAAAATTTCGAAAAGGTTGCACTGTTTTATGAGAGAACCCAGATACTGCAGAAAATTACGAATACTGCATTACTGTCGCAGCATCTTTCACTTTACATGTTTCTCTTCGTTTGGTGTAACTGTGGTAACTGTAGGTGTTGCTGTGGACGTCGTGAGAATCAGCATGGCAAGCTAACAATTGTTGAAGAAGAAAACGAGGAGGCTGAGGCATCCAAGGAAGCTGAGGAGGAGGAAACAGAGTCTAGTAGTGAAAATGAGGATGAAGTAGTTCAGTCAGAAGAAAGGGTCAAGCTGGGAGGACGAGGTTTGTACTAAAAAAGCTCTGTGAGGCCCACAGGTGTTTTTTATTCAAGGTCTCAAAAGTGGGAGCCATTTGTAGAAAGGGCCTGACGGTAAAAAGTCTCCTTCTTTGCCACTTGTCCATTTTTATGCTTGGGCCCCATCCCAAAAAATTGACCAACTTTTTTCACAGGGATCCCAGGATTACAATGTACACACACAGGGAATCAAAAATAGGAGACTTTCAAGATCACTCATAGCCTTCTTAAACGATTGAAAACCCGTTTCTTGACAAATGAGTGTTTCCTGAGTCCGTCTGTTTGAGTCTGTTCTGTGAAGGTGCATTACAAAGCATTACACATGGTCTTTGCGTGCATACAATACAGAGCATTAATCACTGAATCAATTCACGTATATGAAACGTTTCATAATACTATACATTGCAGGTCTTCCTCCTCTAAAGAAAACAAGTGGATACACTCCAGAAAAGGTTTATCATAGATCAAAGACTAACGCTCAAGGATGGTCAGCTAAAAATGACATAAACGAGTTTCCTACAAATGCGTTTGGTCACATCAAGTTTGTAAACGCCTACAATTCATCACTGAAACCTTCAAAGGTATATGTGTTTGTCTAAATCATATGTTATTGATCAGTCAGATGAGTTCCTCCTTCTCGCTGACGATATTTTTGAGCGATGCTTAGGTCGCAGCTGTTTTGTATTTCTTGTTCTTTTTGGCCAAAGCTGGCGCTAAATCGTATTTTTCAGCTCAGAAATGGATTGTCCAGGAGGGGGAGGGGGTACTCCCTTATGTAAGCTCTATACGTATGTGCCGCCCCAAAGAATAGGGTTTTTGCGCTGTTTTGGTCTGAAAACGGGTACTATAACATAGACTTTGCCCATTTTGGTCTGAAATCGGGTATGGATTTCGAGGAGACAACGGGAGTGTTTGAACGTATTTATCTTTTTAACTCCAAATGAATAAGAAAGAAAGGGAAATGTGCGAATTAAGAAATCGTTTGTCTTGGTGTTCCAATCTAAGTAATGATGACATAATTTCTTAGAGGCCAGGTCTAATAACTGATATGGATTTGGGAGGTCAGGTCTGAAAACGGGTGTGAAAAATGACATTTTTTGGTCTGAAATAGGGTCAGGATTTGGAGAACCCGGGCGGTACACCTCCTCCAGGAAGTCCCATACCCATACCCGTTTTTAGACCAGGTCTCTTAGAAATTGTGTCATCATTACAGTACAGCCCGAAAATAATGTACTTAGATTAGAACGCCAACAAAAAGGATTTCGTAAAATCCAATTCGAATTCGCATATTTCTACTTTTCAATACTTTTTTCTCATTTATTTGGAATTGAAACGATAAATCGGGGTTGTCACTAAGATTTCAAGTAGGCGGGGAATCAAACAGCTACGGATTTCTTTCTTTCTATCTTTTCTTCTATTTTCCTATGAAAGTAGCCGGGGAAAATCCCCGGCCGCCGCTTGTTAATGACTGCCCTGGATAAATACGTTCGTTTTTCTCCCTTACATGTAGTTCCCTGGAAAACCATACCAGATTCCAGACCAAAATGTGCAAAGTTTATACCAGTTTTCAGACCAGACGGCGCAAAAACCATACCCTTTGGGGTGGCACATACCTATGTGGCTTATATAAGGAGTACCCCCGGGTCTTGCTGGAACCAACAATGTTCTTCAGGAGTTAACTGGATACATTTACACTCCTGTTGGGGCTGTTATCAAAAGTAAGATCTTTTATTTTTTGCTCTTGCAGTATATTCGCCTTGCGGACAGCACTAGACCAGAGTTAACGTTAGAACTGATGGTGAGGCAGTGGAAATTAAAGAAGCCAGATATTGTGATATCCATCCAAGGAGGGCTAAAGAACTTCCATCTTGATCCGCATCACAAAGAAATCTTCAATAGAGGCCTTATTAAAGCTGCCAAAACAACCAATTGCGGAGCTTGGATAATAACTGGTAAAACACACTTTAACGGGGTTGTAACGTGCGGGCAAAAACATACTGAAATTATGTTTACGTTTGTCCGGATTGTTGATGAGATGAAATTAAGCGGTATTTGAATCGCTTTACTTTGGCGATCGTTGTTTGAAATCGAGTTTGTGTATGGTCACCAAAATTAATGGTATAGCAAAGTAACAAGCGATTTACCACCTCACCGCAGAATTACTATTTCCTTTACGGTTTAAATCTAAAGGGGGCGCAAATATGTGTATAGTGCGAAGCGAGAGAAGGGTAAATGGTAAGCGACATTCCGTTTGGTTAGCTTTTGGTTAAGGATACCAACCGGAGTGAAGGGATTACCTCAAAACAGAGTCCTCAAATTTTTCCGAAATTTTCCGAACTTTTGGCTTAATTAATGGTAAACACCCGAGATTTACACTTCCTCACAAAGCTTCTGTAGATAAGGGAGTCATATTTTTTACGCTAATTGACGGGTAACCAAAAGTTAATAAAGTATATTCTTATCAGGTGGCGTAAATCTTGGTGTTATGAAGGCAGTGGGTCACGCGGTCGAGGAGGGTCAGTCAATGCGGTGGGGAGGACTAACCAGTCATCGCCGTATAAGGTGTATTGGTATTGCCACGTGGGGTTACGTGGAAAGAAACGAACTCTTGATCAATCCACTGGAGGGCAAGGTAAGATACAGTATAAACTATTGCACATAAGAGCTGCAAATAACAGTCGGTTATTCGACAATACCCGAGTAAAATTTGCGCATGTCCGAAGAAATCCTACTTGCGCGGTCGCTTAAAGGAGCTGTGTCACGAAATTCAGCCAAATTAGGTTATTGCAAAATGCTCTTTAAATTAAAACAAACATAAAAATAACCGCTTAACACGTTAAAGGAAGGTTAAAATAACGTAACAGATACAACAGTTGCCACGGAAAGGCAAAACTGAAGAAGAATGAAACGGATTGTAATTAAGGTTTTTGAAAACTATTCAGCCTAACAGTTTTTCAGAGTTTTGCTCTGCTGTTTGCAGCTTCAAAAATTATGCTCAGGGGACATATTTGTTTGTCTCTAATCTCTGATTTTGTCATTTACATGTGATTTCTTTGCCCACTTTCAGTTCCATAGCGATTGCGGGTCAGTAATTGGCAAAATAAAACAAAATGAACTGGACTGCCCTGACACAGCCGCTTTAAGCGCGGTCGCTTGAATGGACAAATCATCGACCACGACTACCATTTTGCAGCTGAAGATTTGGATAGAAAAAAAGGAAATAAAAAGTCAACATAATGTATACCCGACAACTTTTCTGGTTTGCCCCACTAACATAGTGACCACGTCGGACATATGTCATTTCTAAAAAGAAAAATTATTTGCATGTGTGAAATGTGATAAACAGAAAGTAGTCTTCGAACGTCAGTTTCCGGGCTCGGGCTCAAGTGCACATTCACTTTGGCCCTTTTTTCTAATCTTGCCCGGCTATATTTTACTAAATTATTGCGTTCTCGGTATATTTAAAAGAGCCTTATTTTAATTCGTAGCCCTTTTGTATTTGCTTGGTTATAACGTGTAGCAACAGCAATCTAGGAGTATTTAATATAATTTTGGTCGTATTAACAACACCCAGTCATATTTTCTGCTTCTCACTTTTGACTTGTTATTAACACCCTCCTCCTATTAGTGCTTTCAAAGACTGCCGTTAGTAAGGCGTTGTTTGTGTTACTAAAGGCTAGCGCATCTCCTTTCATTGTTAATCATGCGCCAGGTCCGAGTTGTTCAAAGCTGGGTTAAGATAACCCAGGGTTAGTGCGAGATTTGAATTCAGATTTGAAAGCTTAAAAAGCATTTCAGTTTTAATTCTTTTTGTCTACTAGTTGATGACTGGAAGCGCTAAAAATAACAGAGAAAATTACCCGACAAAATGCTTCTGAACGCCAGAAAAAGAAACCCGGGTTAAATTTAACCCCGGGTTAAGCGCTAATCGGCTTTCGAACAACTGGGCCCAGAATATAATAGACAAAAATCCATGCCTTCGAAAGTCTCGTCTAAGTAATCAGAAACATGTTGTTTATCATATGATGGTTTTTGGTAGATTTCAAGTCGTTTGTATTTCACGGTGTTTGGTTCGTCAACAAAAGTTACATCTCGTATTCCACAGGTGTAGAAAGGGTTTGTCATCCTATTCTGTGTTTTCACTCACGTGGCCATCATCTATGCAAATTTATTGGAACAAAAGAACGCTTTTACATAAGAAAAGAGTTCAACTCCCACAGGACTGGTTTGGGACACATATATGGCCGCCATGACGTCATGTGAAAACACACAATTCTGATTCATAGCTTAACTCTTTGTTGAAGAAACTCTGCTCAAATATTGCGTAGTTTAAAAAAGTCGTACGACTAAGAACCATATTTTTAATGTTTATTCCATTCAGGGTTGTTACCCAGCTACATACAAGGTGGAACACTCATTTCAAAGAGGGAAGCCCGTCTCTCTTAACCCCGACCACACCCATTTCCTCCTGGTAGATGATGGGACACAGGGACAGTGTGGAGCCAAGGAGGTCCTTTTCCGCGCGCGATTGGAGAGAGTCATAGCCGACAAACCCAACATTCTGAAACAAAGTACGTAGTCTCTTACCTTAGCTGCAATTCTAGAGCCGTGCCACCTGAAAAGGTTCGGAGGGGTTTTTCAGTGCTTAAGATATTGCGGTATGCTTTCTGCGAGTGAAATGGAAAGGTTTAGTATGATAACCTTGGTAATATATGATTAGCCATCGTAATGTGAATTGACAAGTCCATTAATTTGCCTCTCTATGATGAAACTGACTGTGAGAAGTCTTTAATTTTCTACGGAGATAGCGGGTTATCATGCGTATCACGCGAAAGGCGAGCGGCAAAGTCCTAGAGACACGGAAAACCAGGGCATAAGCCTTTTACGCGGAGCCAACACTCTAACATTGAAGAAACAGAAACTTTTCACCGTCTATTTTAGAAAAGTTGACAGTCCTCAAGCATAAGTCACTTAGCCGTGAGCCAGCGAGTGAGTAGGCTCGATTTCCGCTTTTTTAGTGCCTGGTCCTTCCCGCATGGCGGCTGGTAATCGAGCCTAGCGAGTGAGGCACTTTAACATCTGTCAGGAGTTATGGTTATGGGCTATGGGCTATGGGCTCCTGCAGTGGCGTAAAACAAAGAAATAAAATAATGAAGGGTTGCACATTTGCACAAACAAATGAGTAACTGGACCATTGGGATCTTTTTTGGGGGTGGGGGGGGGGGGGGGGGGGATAAGATAACCTTTCCAGTACAAATCTTCAATCATTTCAACCTTCTATTTTTTTAGAATTTGGTTTCGGTGTTCCTGTTGTGACAGTTGTTGTTGAAGGAGGCCTGGATGCACTGAAGGCCGTGAAAGAGTCTGTGAAGTATGGTATACCTTCAGTTGTAGTGGATGGAACTCGCAGAGCGGCTGATATCCTAGCGTTTGCTCACAACAACTGCGAATGCGAGAGGCAAGTCAAAATCCGTGTAGTTCAGAGTCAAAGATAGATAGATAAATCGTTTATTAAAAAAAGAAACACCTCGCAGTCCGAAGACTGAATTAGTATAGGTAATAGCATGATTTGTAGTGATATTTGGCATAAATACCACGAGTGATATTTCAAAATTGTTATACGTAATTTCACGAGCCGATAGGTGAGTGAAATTTGAGACAACTTTGAAATATCACGAGTGGTATTTATGCCAAATATCACATACAAATCATGCTATTATTTGTTTATACTACGACCCGCAAAAGGTTTGTAATTTTCACATGTAGGTATTTCAAATTAAGCTGAAATACCACTGCTCTAAGCCAATCAAATTGTAGAAATTTCTCATGTAGTAGTATAACGTGTATAATATACAAGTTATAGTTAAAATGGATTTAAAAAACTATAATAATAAAAATGTACAAATCTAACAGGAACATTTCACTTAGGATAACCTTGTGTTAGGAAAATATACATATTTAAACAAATTTATTTACATTCTTAGGCTATGGCTAACAATAAAAGATTTTAAGGCGTCCAATTTACTGCTTTTAAATTCTAGTCCAGGAACTAAGCGCATAACTGTAAAATGGTCTGTTTTTCTTATTTTGGTCTCGTTCTTGCCAACCTTCCCTTTTGGTTTATCTCATGTTATCTGTATTTAGGAGATGTCTTGGGTGAACGAGTCAGAGGGTGCTTTCCATTATACCGGACCAATCGGTCAGAGACCACTGGGACTAACCAAGGGAAAATGGAACCAAAACTCCGACCGAATTGATTGTTGGGTATTGTCGTAAGGGCTAGGGTCACATACTGCCAAGAGAAAAACGCGGGAAAACATCGTCAAAATACAGAGAAGCCAGTAACATACTTGCTTTTAAAAACTGGTGCAAACCAGAAGAAAAAACAAATTAAGGTGCACTGCTGTACCTGAGCCTTGTGTGGAACTGTGCATAAGGAGAAAGTTTAGGTCTTGCGTCTGAAGCTTACACACACTGCACTCGTAAACACTTTCATCTGAACCATCCGCCATTTTGACTACTGTGTGTAGTGACGAGCTGGAGCGGGACTGGAAACGAAAATTTCTGAACGGCAATTTTCGGTCGGACTGGACCGACCGGTCAAAGAGGACCACCTCTGGAGGTGGACCACTTTGACCGGAAAATTTCCACCTGGGCCGCACCGTTCCATTTACGTTTGGACCGAAATTTCCGGAAATTTTGGCATAATGGAAAGCACCCAGGGCTGAGTTGCTCAAAGCATGGTTAGCTTAAACCATTGGTTAAGCAGTATCAAAACCAATACGTTGTCAAGGTATTAAACGCTGGTTAACGCTAACCATGCTTCGAGCAACCAGGCCCAGAGAGTTAATTGCTATGGTAACCTTTAATGAGTAGCAGTGGCCACACCGCTGAAACCAGGGCTATCCCCTAGTAGTGGTAGGCAAATTAGGTCATGAAGACGTCATGTTAGTCGTTATCATTTAGTTGGCTTTGGAAACAACTGCGTTGTTTCTCTAAACAATGTTGTCTGTTTTCAGAGGTTTCCGACGACTCCAAGAGGACCAGTTGCCCCGACTGATTGCTAAAATTAAAGAATTTTTTCCTAAGCATGCCGACGATGAAAACTACATTCAGAAAATCGTGGAAATTGTGAACAGCTGTATGTATGATGAAAGACTGGTGAGTCATTACTAGGGCTTGGTCATCTTATAATAGCTTATTATTACGGTAAACTGATCTACTGTTGTGACATGAATTTAAGTCTAGACAATTTTGCAACTGACAGGAGCTGAAACCACGGTAAAAGTCTACAATGAATAAGGGAAAATAGAACACTTTTTGAAAGAAGAAAAAACAACTGTCATTATCTCAAGTTTAGCTACAGATTAATGTACAAGCCGCAACGAAGCACCAGCATAATCAAGCTGCTCACTGTTGTAGGAGTGACAATGTTATTTGCATGCTTCATCCCCGGGGGGGGGAGGGGGGCACTTTAGGAATTTCTGGGTGGGGATGTGCCGCTGGGACCCTGGAACCCTTGACCTATACCAGAGTTAGTTCAGCTGAATTTTGCTACCCTATACTAGAGTAAACTCCCAAAATCCCCCTATCCTAGAGTAGCTGTTTCCCTAGGCTAGATGAAATCTTCGACCAACTGATCAGTTTCCTGAAAAATGATACCCTATTCTAGACCCAAACGCTCTGATTTATATACCCTATCCTAGAGTAAACTGCTTGAAAACCATACCCTTCACAGCGGCACATACCCATATAGCCCATATATGGCAGTACCCCCCCCCCCCCCCCCCCCGGGGCTTCATCTAACGAGCGGTAAATAACGAACAGGCGGTAAAGCGCTGGTGCGTGGAGAAGGATAAGGCGAATCAAATTTGCTGAAAAAGCACCGGGTGCCAACGTTTTTTCCGACAATGTTATGTTTCTGCGCTGCTGCGGCTGTAAGCTCGGAATAATAAAAAAAAACGCGTAGACACAGACAAAATGACATATATTAACCCAAAACCGTCGTCAGCGACTATATGTGTGAAGGGGAATTCAGCTTACCCTGTGAAACTATTTCTATCTCCAACCAAGCAGTTATTTGGAAATAAGCCATTCATTTGCTGTGCGCAAATTTGGGAAGAAATAAACGTAAACTTTGTTGCTTAGGCCATCGAGCTTTAAAATGGAGCAGTGTGAAAACGTCCCTGCTTACGGAGGATGAGAAAATTTCGAGAAAATCACTGACAAGACGTGGAGCACGTGCAGAGAGTTATAGTCGTGAAACTGAATAATTAATTTTTTTTTTCAACTCACTTTAACTCTTTAACTC
The DNA here is from genome assembly GCF_958299795.1 of Porites lutea. Lineage (NCBI taxonomy): Eukaryota > Metazoa > Cnidaria > Anthozoa > Scleractinia > Poritidae > Porites > Porites lutea. The sequence continues at coordinate 7,567,108 of NC_133204.1, forward strand.
TGAAGATCACTACCACACAGGTTTTCGAAACGTCAATCACTGTCAACAACAGTCCTATTAAGGACTATGTTCACCCGGACAATCGTACTCAACCTACTTATGAAATGAGTCCTGGGGCCCGTTGCTCGAAAGTCCCGATTGTTAACGGGCCCGGTACGCTGTCCCCGTTTACATTTAAGATCGAGGTTTTAATAGTTTTGCATCTAACTATCAGTTAGTGAAACAAAATGGAGCAGTTTTCTAGCTAGGACCTGCGCTCATATTCTTTAGATCTCGATTTGAATATTTGATTTCGGGCCCGAAAAGTTACCGGAACTTTCGAGAAACGGGCCCCTTGGGTTCAAACCTTTCACAGTATTATTTTGGGTCACAAAAAGTAAATATTGGGATACAGGTTCAACTATTTGCTTTAAGACCCAGTTGCATATTCCTATACTAGAAGGTGTTTTTGGAAATGTGGCGTAATCTAGTGTTAAACATATCCATCTTTCAAGGAACCGGGCGCTGGCTTCGAACAACTCGGCCCCGGTAATTCGTCTGGGGCCTATCGGGGCCGCTTAAGTTCTTTAAAACATTTTCCAGGCTGTTTCGATTAAAGCTGTTTTAAAAGTATTCTTTTTCTTCATCGTACTACTGTTCGGAGCAAACCAGGTGTAACTTCATTTATTTCCAAAACGGAAAAATCTTTAAAGAGTGCAGCCCCTCGCTCTTCCAAGTACTCTTCTAAAATACTCCACCCGAGGTTGCGTTGCCAAATATATCCCCTTGTGCATGCTATTCAACTTTTTTTTACCTGTCGATATTATGCCTGTCTTTCCAGATAACTGTGTATAACATCAACGAAAAGAATAACTTGGATCTCGACTTGGCCATTCTGAGTGCATTGCTAAAAGGTGAGATGCTATTCAATACGGACATTCAAAAGACGCAACGCACAAAGATCGCATAGGGCAGTGACGATCCAGACCTTGTGGGAGTGGGGGAGGGACTCTTGTGAGAAGGGGGCTCGTTTTGAGGTGGGCGTGGTCGTCTGGATTTGTGACCTTCCTTTAGGACCACCAATGGTTGATGCTACATTTGCCATCTGACCACGAAGAAAACAGTTCTTGCCTTCTTAAAATTATAGAAGGCGCAAGTGTGGCAGTATCCCGCACAACAGGCGTTTTTGGGGGCTGAGGGGAGGGGTGGGGAAGCCCTCAGCAGGGTTGTGGGGCACGAGCTCGCGCTTGTGGCTTGGGTGCTCCGATACCTCCTCTCCTAAGATAAAACATTGTGATTATCCAGGTATGGAGCTTAACTTCATCTTAATGTTTCATATACTCTGGTTGTATCAGGAAAGAGTGCCCACCTCTAATAAAGAAAAAAAAAGAAAGACAGGAAAAAATGGAAGAAAAAGACCGAAAAGACAAGCAAATGAACCAAATGTTACCTACTATACTACTTTGTTATTGCTCCACTTAGTGGAAAAGTGTTTCAACCAAATTTAGCATTAAATCGACAAAATGTCTTTGGCATGTTTAATTAGCACACCTTGGTAGTATATTTTATTGCATAATGAAAACCTGCCGAACTTAATCGATGGCGATTTGCATTTGTATAGCTCAAGGAGCTTGTAATGTGGATTCAACGAGCAGTGATTGTGGTTGTAGAACAGATTTTCTGGGGGGAGGAGTAAGTAAGATGGATCAGCTTAAACTGGCTTTAACTTGGAACAGAGTAGACGTGGCTGAAGAGAAAATATTTACTCCCGACACGGACTGGCCGGTAAGTGAAACCCTACATTAAACTTTGGAAGTGATGCACAACCAATTGAAAAAGATTTCATATATCATTAACCGCCGCCTGGTTAGCTCAGTTGGGAGAGCGCCGGTCTGCTGAGCGGGAGGCCGTAGGTTCAAACCCTGGCCGGACCAACACTCAGGGTCTTTAAATAACTGAGGAGAAAGTGCTGCCTTTGTAATAACATCTGCAGATGGTTAGACTTTCTAGTCTTCTCGGATAAGGACGATAAACCGTAGGCCCCGTCTCACAAGGCCTTGCACATGTAATAAATCTGTGGGACGTTAAAGAACCCACACACTCTTCGTAAAGAGTAGAGCACGTAGTGCCCGGTGTAGTGGTCTATCTCACTTTCACACTCATGTATGGGGGCATTATCACTCATTCCTTCAGTACTTGTAAACTCCACCTTAAGCAGTCTGGCAAAGTTCCCCAACCAGTGTTGTAAATTATCCCTGAAAAGCCCTGTGGGGAGTGGATAATAAGATATTTACAATTTACAATTTACAATAGTACCTTTTCTCCTTATATTTGTTTCAAAACTGAGTGTCGCCAAACAATGAGCAAGGGAAGACGTCTATTATGTTAACCAATCTGATTATTGATTTCGAAGCAAATATAAATAGCCGTCGTCAAGCACGGGTATAAACTTGATATACCTTGATTAGCTGAGATCCTAACCCCCCCCCTTTTTTTCATCTATCATCCATTAATTTGCCTCCATCAAGTTGAAGATTCTTGCAAATTGGCCAGCGGTCAAAAGATAAATAAAAAATAAATAAAAACAGTCAATTAATATCATAAATTAAAGGCAGCTTGTAAATGCCATCAAAGAAAAGACATTAACTGTCTCATTTGGCAGAATGTTCCACTCTCTCCTTGTTCTTGGAAAACATTAGTATTTGTAATAATCATTGAGAGCAAATGATTATTAACATAACGTCTAACTCGACCCAGCTACTTCAGATATTTACCAGTGTATATCCCAGTTTGGTCTTTGTGAATTTTATAGAACATGGCTAGTCTATTCTTTCTTCTTCTTTCTTCAGGGGTGTTCCATTGCAATTCACGAAGCTTTCATTAACACTTGATAACTTATTGTATCGGTTTCTAGTTTCTTCAAAGTGCAGAATCAGTTGAAAGTAGCAGCTAGATCACTTTGTCACTCAATTCGCCACTGAAGAAACGAGAAGGAAACTAACCTGAGTTAGCAAGGAATTCTGGGACTGTTTCTTGTTGGCCAATAGCTGACCGGTACGTCTCCCAGTAACAATCCAAGAAACAATTGTGGGACGCATTTCGGCTCCAGTTCCCTTCTGGTTTCTAAAGTGGCGAATACAGGAGCCGGTGTCACAGTGATATGGGCATCCCCGCGTTTTGGGCTTCCCCATTCCCAAAACCCTAGTGATATGGGCATGCCCTGTAACCCTAACCCTAAGCCTAACCCAAATCGATAGGGTAATATGAGAAGGGGATACCCATATCAGTAGGGTTTTAGGAATGGGGATGCCAAATCGCTAGGATAATATGAGAAGGGGATACCCATATCAGTAGGGTTTTAGGAATGGGGATGCCCAAAACGCGGGGATGTTTATATCACTGTAACACCGCTTTATCATTAGCGCCTAGATATACTGATTTGTAGTTTTTTATGTACTTTTTTAAGTCTGGAAGCCTGGATGATATGATGCTTGACGCTCTGCAGTTAGGTCGAGTTGATTTTGTGAGGTTATTTCTGGCCAATGGAGTCGGTATGAGAGATTTCCTGACTGTGCCACGATTAAGAAAACTTTACAATTCGGTGAGTCAGTAGCAGGACTTGTCCTTGTGCGTGAATGTTAAATGTAGACAGACGTAAACTTTAAAAACAAAATCTAAAACTAAAAGGCTGGCTTCCCACACGAGACAATCAACTTTTGAATATTATCTTTGTTTAGGTGGATCCTGGAAGTCATCTGTACTCTCTTCTTACCAATGTCGCGGGAGTCTCGGTAAGTGGGACGCGACTTTTTCGTAAAATGTCCCTCAGATCCTGATCATATTTTTAGGTACATCTATAATCTTGTTTTTGTGATAGTTTATCTCAGTTTACGGTCATATAACACAAATGCGATAATTCCACTTTCCAGAATCCCCCGTATTCCCTCAAAGACATCGGCGTTCTCATAGAAGAACTAATGGGCGCTTATTACGAACCGCTGTACCTGGTCGACACCCCTCATACCAATACTCTGGCAGCTGGCACGGCAGCGCTCTTCGGAGCAGCACCGAGTACAGAAGAAAATGTCCATAAGGAGGACCTGCTGGCAGTAAAGTTCAAACCGAACAAGAGAATGAAAGTGGCACATTCTGCGACAAGATTTGAGAAGCCTTTCAGAGAACTGTTTTTATGGGCGGTGTTGCTAAACCGTTTTGAAATGGCGCGATTTATGTGGGAGAAGGGTGAAGAGGCTGTATCTGATGCGTTAGCGGCCTGTCGATTGTTCCAAGTTATGCACGATGAGATTGAAGACGATTACTATGAAATGCGGACAGCTTTGAAAGAACATGCCGTGTAAGTATTAGTCTGCTTTGGTTGTGGTTTTTGTTGGAGTTCGATGAAGAAATGACGATAAAACAAAAACATGGCGATGAAACTTCGAGGTTAACTTGTAAAAGGTGCAAACTTTGGAATAAGCATGCCACGTAAAAGTCTTTGGCTTCCCCTTTACTACCCCGAATTTTCCCTCAACGCGCTAGCTATATGGTCCTTGTAGCGCAGTACTATTAGATAAGTACGTAGAAGCCCGTAGAAGTCAGCTGAGCAGAATAGTAGTCATGCGATCGAAATAGAATCAAAGATAGCTTATTCCGCTATCTGGTGAGCCTCGTCCTGTTAATTCTCATAAGAACTATGGAAACTCACACGTTGTCATACCTTGTTGATATATTCATATTCTTTTTCGTTGTCAGCGAGTTTGAAAACTTAGCCATTGGTGTTCTCGATGAGTGTTACAATGAAGATGAGGTTTTAGCAGAGATGTTAGTTGAGAGTGAGATTCCCAAGTGGGGAGGCATGTGTGCGCTGAACTTGGCCGCTGCAGGGAAGGCGGAAAAATTTCTAGCGCATCCCTGCTGTCAATCAAGCTTAAACAGCATTTGGAAGTCACGTGGCATGCCCGGAGTTGAATACTGGAAGGTATGGAGTTTAGACAGACTTGTAAACTATTTACCTTATATTTTTTTCCTTGAAATTCCCGTGTCCGTGAGACAAGCGTCTTAATGAGAGGACGTATTCCAAGAAAATATCTATATCAGCAGTTTCACGCAGTATTATTGAGCTATGTTATTTGGTGTTTTCTTAAAATTCAATTTTGGGTAGTTGTTGGAATTATGACAGTTAAATTGTTCTCTATTAGACTTTCAAAAAAGTCCTTCGTCGGATTAAATATGGCGCGCTCGGTCGGCCGCTTCGCGGCCTAAAGAGGATCGCCCCGCTCACCAAGAGGTCGACTTGTAGCAAGTCTAGTTCTCCATAAGCATAGGTAACTGCTCCATACACCAACAGAAAAAGAGGACGGCGCATATATTAGATGATCTCACCGCAAAAAAGTCGTGATTAGTTTTCGTCTATCTTCTAGTCAAGTGCGACGCCACAAAAAGCGCAATTTCCTTCCGACACTAACTTGACAATATTCAATGTTGCATATGTATCTTTTTCAGGTAATTTTTGCTCTTCTCTGCCCCTTGCTCATTCTAAAAATTGTATTCTACGACGAAGAAAACCACAGATGGTCCGTACCATTTTGGAAGAAGCTTGCCATCTTCTACAATGCGCCTATCTCAAAATTCTGGGCCCATCTGGTAAGAAAGCCCTGCTTGGTACGTTTAATGAAAGTCTACAGGATTTGTAAGCCGAATGAAAATACTTTTCTCTTTTGATATGCCGTAGCGATGTAGACACTTCAGAAAAGCGAATGATGTTCCACTGAATAACGTAGAACTTCGTTTGTCATGGTTGTTGAATGATTTCTGGTTTGTCACAGATAATTTGGGCAAAATGTTTCGTCAACAATCGCAATTCACAGAAAAACTTTGTCAAGTCAAAGAAAGTATGTGTTCGCGTGCGTGGGGTTTTAGCAACTTATTTTGCAGTGCAACGAAATTTTTCCGCCATAGAGAGGGGCTGCTTTGACCTTGAATGAAATTCTGATTCTAAATCAGAGGCTCGGACAGAATTGAGCTCTATCCGTTCGTGACTATGGAATGAGGCAGCCCTGAGATCAATGATATTATTTGATATTCGCCTTTGTTTTTTTTTATTTTTAGGGAATGCACCTCGTCTTTTTAGGACTCTATGCTTTCGTTGTTTTATTTTCGTTTCACAAGACTTGGCCTTCTAACTACGAACTGGTACTATTGTGCTGGATTGGAGTTATAATCATGGATGAAATCAGACAAGTAAGTATACAACTGGCTCGATTATATTTCCTGTGTTATCTCTACAGCAAAATCTGAAAAAAAATGGTGTTTGAATTTATGTTAATCCTGAGAAGCATGCGACATTACCAAGCCTGAATTTTGGAAAAAATATCCCTAACTACTGAGTGAGAGTAACGTATATAGCGTGGGTTGGGAGAAAAGAAATATTCATACAAAAAGAATAAGCTCCAACCTAAAGTTACAAACTATTCATCAATGCAGCAACTATACCGTTCCGGACGACAATGAATAAATCGCAGGTTTTGTTTTGTTAAAAATCAGAACTTAGACAGCAGTTTTGAATCAGCTTTGGGTGCCACACACGTCTCGATGGTTCTACTTGTTATGTATGTGGTAAACAAAAGAGTGAAAACAAATATCTATCGTGACTTTGTAGCATCGTAACCGTTATGTGCAAGGAAAAACTGATCAATTTGAAATCTTCCACACGAATCAAGTCATTCGATATTTTTTGTTGGGGAGCAATGGTAACGCAGTGGTGAAAGCACTCTTCTCTTAAGGATGGGGCCTGGGTTGTTTCCCCAAGGCGACACCGGTTTTTTCTTCTCAGGAACTAGCATTTTTCAAATTCCAATTCTATTAGTCTATTAGTCTTGGGCCATCTTCCGTAAACTAATTGCTTTTAGTAAAATCCAACTAGTGGTCTATTATCAGTGCTGCATTCTGATTGGTTGAGCTACTACTAGGCTATATGTTATAGCCCACTAGTAGCGAAAAGCGCCTGATTAAAGTCTAGCTTTAACTAGCTAAAGTTGTTTTGTCTCGATATTTTTGACCAACTAGTTAGATGTTACTAAAACAATTATTCCTCTCGCCCTCATGGCCTCTGAGTCAATAGCCCTTTCGGCCTTCGGCCTCATGGGCTGTTGACTCAGAGCCCATTCGGGCTCGAGGAATAATTGTTAAATAACGCTTGGTTTTTTACTTTGTCAGGTCATACAACAAGAAACCAACACCATCAGGAGTAAGCTGGAACTGCATTTTAACACTTCCGTCAACATAGTGGACGCATGCGCTAATGCAATCGCCATCATAGGTTTTGTACTGCGGTTTTTCGAGGTCACGTGGGAGACCGCCCGCGTATTATACTGCGTCAATTTCGTCATCTTTTCATTGCGTCTGTTCCGAATGTACTTTGTCAGCGGCTATTTGGGGCCTAAGATTATCATGATAAAGAGAATGGTGAGTTATTTCTATAGAGGATATTACACAGTGGGGCGAAGATATGAATTTTATTTTCGAGTGGCAAAACAATATTTTACGAACGAGCGCAGCAAGTGAGTAAAATATTGTTTTTGCCACGAGAAAATAAAATTCATATCTTCAAGCCGCCGTGTAATGTTCTTTTTATTATATAGACAAAAAGATATTGATAAAATAATAGAGGGAAATTACCGAAATTACGTCATATATAAACTCACGTGTCAGATTATGGAAAATAAACCACTCGGGTCGCGGATGTAGTTTTTATGAATTTTACGAGTGGTATATTTTTCAGTAAAACACTCGTGTCTGTATAATAAAGCCTGTTATTTTTAGTTTTGTAAATGAAATAATCATTTAAGTGATTCTACTAAAGGGAATCTAAATCGTCCCTGAAAACAGCACAGTTACCTCCTGTTTTCTCTTTGATACTCGAAGCCCCCTATTGCCGTCAATTGACCCTTGCTATGATCCACTTTTCCTGTCCGGTCAATTCAGGATAAAAGGTACCCTTAACTGCTGCTAAGCTTATAACGTTGGGTTCCTGATATCGGGCCGGAGTGGTACTGGTTAGCCTTGCTTGAGTCGAGGTTTCTGGTGACCAAAAACTGAACAAAAGTGTAGCAGTACCATCCATTCGACGTTTTAATTGATGAAGTTACTTTTGTTTTCCGCAGCTTGAAGATGTCGTAATGTGGCTATGTCTTCTACTGGTATTTGTATGCAGTTATGGTGTGTTTAGGCAGGCCCTTTTCTTCGGTAATAAAGAACCGTACTGGGGTGTTATCAATGATCTGTTCTACAAGCCTTACTGGCATGTGTATGGAGAACTTTTTGTCGAGCAAGAAGGTGGGTCACCTTTTTTACAGCCTGTCTCCTGTTTCACTTTTCCGGGAAGGTTTTTTTTCTTACGAGATAGCGAGCTAATGGCCTGGGACCAGGCTCATCATTGACGGAAAAAGGAAAAAAGGGGTGAAACAGCTAAAAAAAAGCGGGAGCCTGTTCCCAGGCTAGTGAACTAAGGGCTCAGCCGGAACTATTATAACTTGCTGCTAGCTCAACCACCTTTTGGCAGCGCTTCTAGGATGTCCAGTTATAGCTTGTCCCACTCGTTCAGATAGTAGGGACGGTGCAAAGAGAGATGAACGAGGAAAAATAAGAAGGAAAGGGATTGAAGAAAAGGAGAAGAAACAGCGGGGACGAGGGCAGGGTGGGTGGTTACGTGACGTGCATGCGTAATAGATACCTGGAGATTAGGATTGCTGTCTCCTCTGGTCACCCGCAATAAATGATAGCACGCTGCAGTTTGACGTAATGCGGACCCAGTCCAACGTGCGACCAATGGCAATGATCTATCCTGTGGAATGTGAACAAGAACATTAAGATTTATCATTATTTTATTTCTGGTAGCGGAACAAGGAAAGCTAGCCACGGGGGAGATTCCTTTACACGATGGCGAACATTTGAAATGGATTCACAGAATACTCATGGGAGCTTACCTGCTCATCACAAACGTGCTTCTTATAAACCTTCTTATTGCCATATTCAGGTATCATGTTCTTTATTAGTTACTTTGTAATATTAGAGAACATACTTCGAAAAACTCACACTTTTTCGAGTGAAGCTGCACACAGATATTCTGTTGGAGATTATTTATTCTCCGATTCATGTGTTTTTTTTTTCGACGTCTTCAGGGTTTATTCAGGCGATGCAAATGTCATTTTTGTAAACAGTCGTTGCCATTTTTAGTTATGTTGGAACATTGGAACTTAAATTGGAACTGTTTTTGACTGTGTTAAACGCCCATTTAGCTTGTGTTGTACTTCGTTCTTTCTCCGCTTATTATTTATTTATTTATTTATTTATTTATTTATACCACAACGAATATATTACTTCTACCATAAATAAAGGCTTGGTTACCAACGGTTATAGATTACTGATGCATTAGAGCCTGACTTCAGCTACTGATTGTTAAATATTTGAGCCTGCTTGCTAACTTAATGCGTCCTTACTTTATTGCACTGCAGTAACGTTTTTAACGAAGTGGAAGTGAATTCATATCAGATCTGGAAATACCAGTACTATTATCTAGTGATGGAATACAGCAAACAGCCTCCGCTTGCACCGCCTTTTGCAATCATTTGTCACTTGATTGAGCTTATACAGTGGCTTGGGAAGAAGTGTCGAAAACCCAACAAAGTTTCTCGTGAGTAGTTACTATGTACGCTTGTAACAGATAGGTTCATGTTTTCAAGAACACGGTGGCGTAAAATTCAAAGCCAATTACCAAATAACTCTTCCTGAAATTATAGACTAACATGGGACTTTCTCTAAAAAGCTAACTCGTTACGTTCCCTTCACGAAAACTACCTCTACTACATTTTAGAGAAAGTCCTTAGATAATATGTTTTTGTTCAAGGTGCTTCATAGTTTCAGTTTATTTTAACAATATTTAGATAAGCTACTTATTTTCCACATTTCCTTATAAAGATGGTTGTAATATAGCAGAGGTTTTTTTGTTATTGTGCCATTGAAGTTTTGTTTCGTTTTACAGACTGGCTCCTTGCGCCAAATATTTTAATCAATTAATTATAATAAATAATTATTCCATTTATAGTTACTCATTTCTTACATCAGGCAAATATACACAATATTCACCATGTAACATGACCCCATTCACAAGGATTTCGATTCGAATCTTATCGTGTGTCTAAAAATGGACTGTTTTTCGTTTAGCCAAGTTCACTGCAGAGGACCTTGAACTTTTGAGACTTTTTGAAATCGAGAGCGCCGCCAAATATCGGCAGAGAGTTGAAGAACAAAAGAGGACTGGTACGGAGGAAAGGATACGAAAAACTAATGAAAGGTGAGAAAGATGGAAGCGATGCATCACATTCTACTCCTGATCTCCTGATAATAGTTTACATGTAGTCTAAATATCTTTGTTATCGAAAAGTCAAGCTACAAAAGCATAGTATTAGTATAGGTAATAGCATGATTTATAGTGATATTTGGTATAAATACCACGAGTGATGTTTTAAAATTGTTATACGTAATTTCACGAGCCGTTAGGCGAGTGAAATTTGAGACAATTTTGAAATATCACGAGTGGTATTTATGCCAAATATCACTTACAAATCATGCTATTATTTGTTTATACTACTACCCACAAAAGGTTTGTAATTTTCACATGTAGGTATTTCAAATTAAGCTGAGATACCACTGCTCTAAGCCAATCAAATTGCAGTAATTTCTCATGTAGTAGTATAACGCAAATTATTTTTTTGAATCGAGAGACATTACTCTTCTTTACACAAATAACAATGACAAACTTGGAAACACTGGGCTACTATGTCGCGCTTTTTGCTGTCGTTTAAAAGGTAAAACGTGTCTTCACATCAATTGAATTCCAAAAAGTTTTGAAGCCATGCCGCGTTCCCTGATGAAGTTTGTTTGATCTCTTCTTCATAACTTTACAAGAGTACTTTGTGTATGGATAAAGGCACTATGTTAATGATTGATCCGGGGCTAGAAATGACTGATGGAAAATCGTATAGAATGAAAACTAGTGGTGTCTGTCCCTTCACTATTTTTCAACCTACCAGCCTTTACGTGTTGAAAAGTGACGTAATAATGCCCCTTCCATCTTTTATACTGCGGCTAAATACGGTCACTGTTGATCTGTTCACCTGTGTGGAGAACGTATGGCCGTTGTGATAGAAAAAAAGAAACATTCATCTCCATTCTTATCACATTTTCCTGGCAAATTATGATCAATTTGTACGCTTACCGATGAGAGAACGAAAAATGACTGCCTTTATGGTCTGTTCCATTTGTTCATGCGCGTTTGGGTAGATAGTGTGGTTTATTTTAGTGTTTAATTCTCAATTTGTTCTTTACATTTTGTTTTTTTTATGCTCCCAATAGGGTGGAACACTTGGTGAAAAAAGTGACAGAGTTGCAGGAAACCCTTCAACAATATCTTACAAATATCACTGAAGACTGACTTGAAGTGATAGTCACTTTGCTTGAAGAAAGTATTTCAAAACGAGAAGCCTTTCTCTCCCTTTTCCTTTTTGTGACTTGAACGAGAGCATGTTTATTAAAATCACTTTTAAACATGTTAGAGTGTATTGACCATTTTTACACTGCCCATAATAGGAATAACAAAATATTCATGTTTCTAATAAACCCCCCCCCCCCCCGCCCCTAGCGGAAATGCTAAAATACAAAAACTAATAGCAAAACATATATTCGAATGCTTTGAAAAAAGGAAAGGGGAAGACGGTAAAAAGTAAATACTCTAGGACTTAATAAATTAATAACTTATTAGCCATATGTGGTTAGGAATTTTTTGTTGTTTGTGATTTTAGTTATTTGGAAATAGTTGATATAATATTTATTGTACAAGACTCCAAATAAATAAATAAAACATGTATGTATGTATGTATGTATGTATGTATGTATGTATGTATGTATGTATGTATGTATGTATGTATGTATGTATGTATGTATGTATGTATGTATGTATGTATGTATGTATGTATGATGAGTGTGGTCCTACAATTTCGGACCATACGAAACAGCACTGTCGCGATAAACGATCAATGATTACTCCTGAAGCCTGAACTCCTGTGATTATTAATATGTATGTATGTAATAGACCTTGTTTACCATCGAATGCCCACCACCCCACCCCACCTCACCCCACCCCACCCCCGCCCCAGAGAAAAAAATGTGTATATTAAAATTCTAGCATCACTCTGACGCTTTAGGGACAAAATTGACCACTCCAGAAAATGTCAATACATACCATAATGCTCTTTGTTTGTTACCCCAAAATTTGGCATAAGCATTGTCTTCAGTTTCTCTTGGGGCCATTGTAACTCCCAAGAGAAACTGAAGACAGTGTTTATGCCAAATTTTGGGGTGACAAACAAAGAGCATTATGGTATGTTGTGGTATTTTCTGTAGTGGTCACAAATTTTTCGACTCCATTGTCTGGCAATTTTTAGAAGAGAATAACATTGACGTAAGTATAATCACAAGAAGGGTAGAAGGTCTTCATATTCGGATTTCAGCTTTTTTATTGTTTTGCACTATTAGCAAAATGAAAATATTATAAACAAACATTAAAATGCATTACAAAAACAAAACTAAGAAAAAAAATTACACAAATGGTGAAAAGTCAAATGTGCGCAGTGACTAAAATATCTTACCAGCTTTTGAGTTCGTCACTGCAGTTAACCTAGACACCTAAAATCACAAGACATGGAAAAAAGTAGTGCAAAACGGGTTATTATAAATCTGGCAGTGTTTATATATACGAAAAAAAAAACCCAAAGTGAAAGGAAAAAATAATTAATTATCAGCATTGGCGGAATACTCTAAAGACAAATAACAGTTTAGAAAAAGATGCACATACATCTTTTCATAACGCAATCAGTCATCTTTATGTTTGAACTTATATGCTTTTTTACTATGCTTGTGTGGGGGAGACGGGCCTTCATTCGCAGCTCTGGCTTAGTTTGTCCTGTTACCGGTCACCTGTGTTGATACAAAATCGTTTCAATAGAAGTTCAGTCAGTGAAGGTGTAAATAGTTTCACGTACTTGGCTGAAAGAACGAAGAATATTCACCCCAAATGTTTCCCTTGTTCATCTGCAAGCTATACTTGAAGTGATCAACATTTTTTGTGTGTGCAATTGTAGTGCTTGAGGCTCGGGCTTGAGGTCGTATCGAAACGACTTGAATCAAAACGACCGCGGTCAGACTTTCGATTCAGGTTCAGAGGCAAGAGGCGTTACTATGCACTTCCTCGCCCTATCACCCTGCGGAATATCTTGACGTAAGCTTCTCGGAAGTCCCGGATCCTCCAGCTATAAATCAGAAAGTTCATAGCGGAGTTTGATACTGCTAAAGTCCTTATCCACATAAATGCAGGGCCATGTACCTTTACAAGATGTTTGCCCGAAGCAAAAAATGTTATAATCAGCGGAAACCAACAGGCACTGAAGACAAGGATAACAATCGCCAAAGTGAAAGCGACCCGCCTCTCTACTTTGGAAGTGATCGCATCCGGTCTGGATTCTGTTCCTCTTAAGTATTTCCTTTTCCCTCTCTCTTTCATCAGAAATATGAAAATTGAAGCGTACGACACAGTGATGATGAGATAACTTAAAACGAATAAAACAAAGGCTAGAATTGATGTTTCGTCCACTACCCGAATGACCGTAAACAAAATGGCAATGCCCCAGACAACCACCAGCATGATTTTCAAACCATACGTCTTCATTATGTTGTTGTGTCGCAAAGGAAAGACAACTGCAAGGAAACGATCAACGCTGATAGCTGCAAGGTGTAAAATTGACGAGGTAAAAGACAGATTGCCGGTATTGTAGTAAGCAAGTTCCAGATTCGTTGGACACTCATGAGCGAATGCTAACTTGTCAATCATCGCCACAAGCAAGGGCGCGCAAGCCACAGTGACGATCAAATCAGCAACTGCTAAACTGAAAAGGAGGAAGTTGGAAATTTTACGAAGTCGGGGGATAGTGATAACTGCGATGCAGACAAGTACATTGCCAAAGGTACCCAACACGGCAGTCAGGGAATTTGTCGACATCAAAGCAATAGCGTGGACTGGTGAAAGATGACACTTGTTGGTAAGATTCATGTTGAACTCCTTAGAATTGTTTTTGGTCGTTCAGTTTAGCACTAGTATTGTAACTGAACGAAAGGCGATGCGAGGCCTGTGAGTCGATGCTGCCTAGAACATTCCACCCAAACTTTAATCGACCCAAAGAAGGAGCTATAAGTTACAATGCTGCACGTGATTGAATGGGTTGAACCGGGGAATGCCCCTGTAACGTCAGGTTAGGTAACTAATTAAAATTCCGGGATTACTTCCGCGAAGCAGCTCTGACTGAAACTTTAAAGTGAGAGATCATTTGATAGCTTAGCTATCAAGCACAGCTTCCTTCTAAGCTTGCCTGTGTAGCACGAGGCGCCAGTTTTGTTAAAACCCAAGCCTGCCACACACACTAAGAGTCCGGGCTGACAGCTTCAGCGCAAATGCGAGATAATGCCGAACTATAAAAAGAGGCGGAAAAAGCTCTAAACGTAAACATGTGACAGGAAAGTCATGTTCTAATAATAAAGGAAGTTGAACGCTTATCAAAGAATTGTTCCGCTTCACTTTAAGAATTACAAGCTGTCAGGACTTTCACTGCCCTGTTCGTTTTTCCTTCGTCGGGGGGGCGGGGGGGGAGGGTGCGGCTATACGTAGGCTAGTTGTATCGTAGATTAAGGGACCAGTTCGTTGAAAACCGGGTAAAATTTAAAAGGGACAAACTTAAAGGAAGGGGCACACACACCAACTTCACGCATGCGCGCAGCCATATCACCCGGGCAGTGGCAGCCATGGACAGCTGTTTCGCCCTTATTGGGGTTCACCAGCGTGGCATAGCCGTCGGACCTTTAAGAATGAAAATGAAATGTAAACTCAACGACAACAAAATAAAAACAATTCTAGTAGACTTTTATTTACACATGTACATTAACATTAATTTTCATGGAAAGCCCCTCAAATTCATAACCCTTGCGTTAGATCTGTTTGTACCAAAATATGGACTCTACCAAGTAAAAACATACAGAAACAGGAGCCCAAGACAATGGGCTCCTGACAGAAAACATTGGTTGAATTACATGGTTGGATTCATGACCGACGCCACAAAAAACAAAGCCAGTTTCATCGCGTATAACAATAACACATTATTACAACAAAATAATTTCATGAGTACAAAAAGGACTCTATCTGAACATATAAACCAACAAAAAAAAAACCAAATATAACAAATGTTTATATTATACTTTACAGTGAATCCCTTTTTCCACATCTCCAAGGAGCACAGTATGCACTCCTATTGTTCCTTCCATTTTCAAATATGTTTTGCGGAAGGGTATGCACTACAACCCGGTACGCCAAAACACCCCGTACCTCTCGTAAACACTCTCAGAAAATCCGCAAAATTTCCCTTTGTTTTATTCATTTTTGATCATTTGACGTGTTCCGGGTTTCAGTACATGCATTGCAGAATGTCCTGTGCCTCGAAAGACGGTTGAGTTAACCTACGACAAACCCAAATTCTAATAAATGTTTTTCTGTCTGGAAATATGCTTGTAACTCGATCTAATGAAATATCGTTCACCCTTTAATCC
The DNA here is from genome assembly GCF_958299795.1 of Porites lutea. Taxonomy (NCBI): domain Eukaryota; kingdom Metazoa; phylum Cnidaria; class Anthozoa; order Scleractinia; family Poritidae; genus Porites; species Porites lutea. Next base: position 7,582,792 of record NC_133204.1, read on the forward strand.
GAGATCAGTTATAAGAATAATACTCTAAAAATATATGGAAGGGTAAATACAATCAGGATCAAAATTTCACTTTCACATTCGCGGTAATCGGCCTTTTAGGAACCAGGCCCTGTGGCTGGTGGCATTTGTGATCATTTCACTCAACTCCAAAAATCGGCGCAATGTGCTGTTAGTGTTGGTAATATAAATAAAAAATAGTTTGAAGTACTTATAATATTCCTATGTAGCAATCATATTTATTTCATTTAATATTTTTCAACATCTACACTGAATTACCAAAATAGATTTTTCTGTCTATTGGGAACGATTATGATTGGAACGATTGGGAATGAACGACTATGATTTGATTCTAGAAAACTAGGATATTGCAGGTCGTTTGTGTCTTGGTTCTGTGTGGCCCGTGGATTGCCGACTGTCAGAGAATTGACCAAAATATTAACACGAACACTCAAAACTGGAGAAGGAAAAAAACGATGTTCAGGAAAGTCAAAAGCAAATAAAGATGGATGTGCAAAACTGGGAAAGTTTTCAAATAACAGATTGATTTCAGGCGAGAGTCATCTTTGTTTCTTCTGAGCTCACGATGATGTGAACAAGCCTTCTCAGTTTAAGTCTTAAGCCTTTAGACTCATAACGACGATTTGACCAAAAATATGGACAAAACTACTGCCCAAGAATAAAAACAGTCTTCTTCCCGATGACGTGCGTGGCTCTTTGCTTGAGTAAGCTGCGATCTGGTGGGCTTTCTTTCTTTTTTCTTTGGGAGACGAGGGGAGAAGGTGAAAAAAAAGCCTGATCGCTGGTTATTGTTTGAGCTCACTAAGAACAAACTGTGAAAGGTTTGAACCCAGGAGTCATTTCAAAAGTAGGTTGAGTTTGATCGTCCGGGTGAACATAGTCCTGAATAGGACTGTTGTTGTTGACAGTGACTGACGTTTCGACAGTAATTGGTGCGCACCAATTACTGACTACGAGTCTTAATAGCCAATAACATCACCGCTTAACTGACAGACGACCAATAACATCGCGACGTAACTGACCAGTCAGGTCAATAACCTTTAATACCATCAACTGACGTGATACAACTCACTTTGACTCTAAAGATGACTACAGCACAGGTTGTCGAAACCTCAGTCACTGTCAACAACAACAGTCCTATTCAGGACTATGTTCACCCTGACGATCAAACTCAGCCTACTTTTGTAAGAACAAACTCAAGGAAAGCCATCGAAAACGTCCTGTCTTTAAAACAAATCCTTCGTGAAACAACAAGGGCACATGGACTAACTTGGAGTTTCGAAAGGATATATTTCTGGTTAATTACCACTACACTTGGCCCGAACGTACGTCAAGGACATGAGTCCAGCTCCCAGAAAGACATTAATTATTATCATACATGTATTATGTTGAATTATGGTGAAGCTTCTTGCATAATCTCCTTTATTTCGTGGTAGAAGTAACGTTTTTGATCTGGGCTGCCACTTCCTTCTGTGTTGCCAGTGTCTGCGTGAATTTTTGTTCCGTGAGACTAACTGACGCGATTGTTTGGAAAAGAGATGCAACTGGGATGTCATCTGGTAGCTTAGAAAGAAACTGGCCAAGATGAATGAAATCCATACCCAACAAGTCCTCTAGGTAGAATTTTAATATCCCTAAAGAAAAAAACCCAATCAGTTGAAAGAAGTTTAAAAAGTAGTAAAAACTACGTGTAAAGACCTTAACATACAGTGGAGAGTAGCAGTGCTCAAATCAATCAATCAATCAATAGATAAATAAAATAGAATAAATAAATAGATATTAAATTACATATTATATTAATTCTTATTAATATGGCAAAATTATTTTTTACTCTTACTTTCTAATCAGTGGAGAAAATTCTGTACTGCCACCAATCAAATGAAACCTGTTTGGCAGAACTTCTGCACAGTGCAATAGTCCAGTTTCGAATTAAAAATTACCGCTGAATACAAACATTAACGACACAATCATACAGGGCTTGCCTCGACGTAAAGTAAAATATTCAGAAATTCCGGGAAGTAAGTGTTTGAAATTTGAATACACACAGTAGACAGGGTAATAAACAGGTCTTTTTCTTGCTGGAATTTGTTAATATATTACTTCAGATGGATCAGGCTAAGCCTGTAAAAAATGCATCTTCACTTCTTTAATTAAGCAGTCACAGCGAACTCGAAACTGGACTATTCATTTTTTATGATTCCACAACCAGGAATTAAAATTTTAAATTTGTTTTTGGTCACTATTAGCAGTGCTTAAGAGTGCAGGGTACTCACCAAGTGCAGCCCGGAATAGAAATGCTTCACCATCTCTACAAAACACATCCCATACTCGAGAGGCAGCATCCAGGGGTAATGACTTGCTAAACAACGTGAATGTCCTGCAAATTAACACGCATGAAGATATAAAGATTGATTTATACAAATATATGTAAAACATAAAATTGAAATATTCAGACCAACTTCTTAGAACAAATAATAAATTCAAATTTTAATCTAAAATGAACGTACATGTAGTAAGAAGGACCAGCTAGCTATTTACGAACGTGATAAAGCGGTTGAACTGGGGAAAACTGGAGAGTAATGGCAGAACTTGAACTTAGACTGACTTTTGAGTCTATGGACGCCAATGTAACAATTTGACCCTTTAGATGCACAGGTAAATGTACCTCCAATTCTAAAAAAGGGGTCATAATTAAGTAATCTGTTATTATAGTAATAATAAAGGATAAATGAAGCCCCTTTGAGCCAATAGTGACTAATATTGTATTATTTGCTAAAAGAAAGTAGACGTGATCTACAGAATTTTAAGATCAGCCTAAATAGCTGAAAACTACATGAAAAATTCAGGTATGAAAGGGTTTACACCCTGACCTTGGTGGTAATAGCATGCAGTGTCTTATTCATTTGAGCTCATCAAGCCTTACCAATCAATGAGATACATATCAGGCGTGAAGTTTTCTTCTATAAAATGCGTGTGAAGTCTGGGGACAAACTCTTCGAGGAAGATTTCAAAGGCAGCGAAGTATGCAATCATCTACAGAACAACAAGGAAAAAAAATTAAGTTGCTAATGGGGAAACAAAATGAAGGGTTAGTGTCAGTTGCCACCAAGCAGGCTGCGAGCAAATTTTCATGGCAATCAACGGATAAAAGAGCAGGCAGATTGAGAGACAGAGAGAGAGAGAGAGAGAGAGAGAGAGAGAGAGAGAGAGAGAGAGAGAGAGAGAGAGTTTATTGAAGGACACCTTAAAGTCCCGCCAGACACATTGAAGTTAAAATAACAACACACTCAATTTAACTATGACATTACCATGGGATGATCAACTCTGAAGAAAGCTAACTGGCAAGGTTTGTTGAGAAGATTTGCAAAACAAATAAATGCATCAGATGGATCCATATTCAACAACAACACTGCTGCAAGAAATGACATGCCTTGAACCTAAAAAAGAGAATAAGGAAAGAATAGTTAGGACTAAATAATTATTTTGAGCAGTCAATTGCCTCTTTACAAGCATAACACTGAATTAGGTATTAAACTGTACAAACAGTTCTCTATAAAGTAGTTTGACTTAGCCAGAATTTGAGTCAGCAAGGTAAACTTACTGAAAATTAAGTCACAGGAAAAGCGAAATAACTTCTAACCTAGTCAGAGAGCAGAGAAAAAATAAGGAGGAAGATCGGAAAGGGAGAAGGACCCCATCTCTGTTCTTCCCGCTCACATCTTTTTGTGCCCGGCCCACAATCAATATCTAAACACCTGGAACAAGCTAAATAACTTTGAGCTAGTGGAGAGATCGAGTTAAGGATTCTAAAATTAACCTATAACACAGAACAACTTACATAGCCAACATCAGGTCGATAGCAGGTGTAAGCTCCCAAAATGCTGTGAAGAACATCATGGAATGGACCACCCTAATACAAAATAACAATCTTATGTCACCTTGTCACTATTCATACATGTTGTTCATATTAAACACCAGTGACAACCTGAGACTAGCAGATCAAATGGAAAATATCAAAGTACACATGTAAAAGTTAGACATTATATCTTTTGTGTAGCCACTGTGCACATAGTACCTTTTTAAAAATATTTTTATTGCAAACTGTGCAGGCTTAACACTATAACTACGCTGGCATTCATTTTCGTTCCTTTTATTCTAATTATTAGTGTAGTAAAGCTAAGACAAAAGTTCTCAGTAAATGGGACGTTTGTTTTTTAAAGCTACACTACTTCGTAGTCGGCATTGCCTCCTCATGCATGATATTATTATTCCTTTGCCACGGTTTAATGTGGCAGAGATATACCGTAAAGGTCTTGAAGAGAAACAGCTAACATTTTCAAGGAGTGTTTGAAATGGCTGACTATAGTGTTGCAACTATAGATAAAGTCATAAATAGTGTGGTATTATCACTGATAGTTTTTATTGTTTTAAGCTGAGGAGACTTAAGATGAGAAGAAACTGAGCGGAAAATTTACCTCCTGGAAAATACAAAGTGAAGGGAACGTTCGTGACACATCCATCATGATAAGCTCAACTGTGTGAGCTTTGCTGACAACAGGGTGATCACTGGCTGGCAGCTCTGCGACAGTCTGAGTCTGGTTTTTCTTCTTGTTTAGCCTTGTTGTGAATAGCTTCTCATATGCATGAGATTGAAAGATGTCAAATAATTCTGCAACAGGAGAAGTGAAAACCTCAATTAGTAGTCAAAAGTCTCAGTTTATTTCACTACAAGAATTGAAATAACTTCAACACTTGAAACAACAATACATACAAGTATAATACACAACTATCATCTTTTGAGTGCATTGTAAAGGATGTTATTAAAGAAATTACTGCTTTAGAACAACCTGAAATTGATTTAGGCTAATTTTTAATACAATGGTAACATACCCTGAGTAATGTGCAGGTCATTTCCGATAGCAAGTTTCCAGACCTTTCCACGTACACTTGGAGGAAGACCTTGCCACCAAAGCTCTCTTGCCTTCTTTGAGTGCCGCCTATAAAATGAAAGAGGGTAAGGGAAAAAAATCACAACTACTCATTACTCTGCAATGCACTTTTGCCAAACAAAAATTATTTCTTTTCTGTTTTAGAGCAGTAACTGATCAAAATTCCCTCTGCATGTGCACATGTGTACATTTTTGTAAAGTTTCTCTGTTGTTCTCTGCAAAAACACTTGGATGATCAACAATATTATTTCAGGTCTTTATTAAACTTGGAGGACTACAAATTCACCTCTCCGACAATTCAGTCTACACTCATTTAAAACTAGTGTATCTAAGATTTCTGAGAAATACCTTAGCAACTTCTTTGAATTGAAACACACGATAGTACAAAAGAAAAAACAGTAAACAGCTTGTAAACAAAAGAATGAAAGAGAACTTACATAGTGTCAAAGTTGGGCAAAATCTCATTTGCCCATAAAGAGACTGCAGACACAATTCCATCCTCCTGTTTACACTTTTCTCTAAATTTCTGTTCCTGACGCTTCATGTCTCTTAATTCTATGACAGCAAAGAAATAACAAAAAAGAAAAGCTATTGAGTACATGAAACCAAGAAAAGAGACTAATTTTCACAACAAGATTTCACTTCAAAACACCTACACAATAATTTCTGGAACATTGAGCTTTGAGCATTGCCAAAAGAACAATATCCTCGAGTTCAATTATTCTTTATTCCAAAACAATGTTGATCACATAATCTAAAACTGTAATGATTTGTTTGCATTTTTTCCTACAACTACATAAGGAATGGACACTTCTATATGACAAACACCTTGCTAAGACAGACACCTAAAGTCAGGCTCTGCCTTTCTTTACATAAAAATTGTAAAAATAATTATGTTTTTATCTTTATTTGTCTCTCTACAAGACAGACACCCCTCTAAGACGAACACTTGGTACACTATACTGGCTCCAAAGGTGTCTGTCTTAGAGAGAGCTGACTGTAGTTTTATATTCACCCTTTTTCTTTGCCTCAGCCACCATTGCCTCATATTGTTTTCTGTGCTTTTTCTCCTCAGCTGCTGATTTAGCTGGGAGGTTGCTGCAATTGGGTATAACAGAAATAATCAGCAAAAACAACTATTTTAACCCAAGAGGACATTTTACTTAAAATAATTTTTGAGAAGGAAGCAATAGTTAGCACTTCTAAAGTGGCCCGGAGGCTCTGTCATTAAGGACTGTAACCCATAACAACTGTTACAGCTGTACAACTGAGCTCACTTGATGTAATACAATATATGTATTGTGTATGTATAACAATATTATTCCATGAGTACGCGGTTGATATGAGATGGCAGATAGCCAATAAGACCCTGTTGGCTGTAATCATCTCATATCCAACAAGCACATGTGGAATAATTGTTTTATTAAAAATCTCACAAAATATCGAGAATTCTTCCTGACTTTTTTTGTGAAAACAACCGATTTTCAACTTGTTTTTTATGTTGAGCAGAAGCATACAGTTACCATATTTGGAGAGCATGGTATAATGGCTCATATACCATGATGGCTAAGCCAATCAGAGCTCTAGAATTGCATTATCCAATGATTCAGTTTTTAATAATAATTATAGTATAAACATAAACTGAGTGATGATAGAAAGAGATTTCTACATTACATTGTATCACTGTGGTGATCCTCATTAGCTTGGGAAAGTTCTTGTCAGACCAACATAAAAGTAAATAATTTTTTTATTTAAAAAATTATTGTCTCCCTTACAGGGCTATGAATCCCAACTAAGAGTGGGAGACCAGCTGGCTAGAGACTTGAACTCAGGACCTCTGGTTTTCAAGCCCAGTGTTCTAACTTCTCAGCTACACATGAGACTTGGGTTTAAAAGAATGACATTGACAATTCTGCAATCTACTGTTAGTCAGAATTACAAGTTCATGTAAGCAGCCTGAAATTTAAGGATACATATTCACTTTTTCTCATGTTTGCTTCATACCTTGGCCTATTTTCGAAGATAAGGGCTGTAGTGGAGCTTCCAGTAGTAGGTTTCTTTCTCAAAGAAGGGAACTTGGGTTTGAAATTTGGAGCAGTTACAGATGGTTTGTCACCAAAAGACTTGCGCTTCACGTCTCCTACAAAAAACAATAAAAGCAATCTTTATAAATAAATATCATCATCAAACTCAACCACAAACCCAGTTATTAAAAGCCTAAACAAGGGGTTGATTTTCATTTACTTCAATCTCTACAAAGTACAAAGCATTTTTTGTACTAACCTAGAATCACAATTCTGGAATGGGCCTTAAGTTATGTCTAAGATGCTAACAATGGAATCAGAGTCAGAGACCAGTAATTGGAGTCATAACAACACTTATGACGTGGAGAAAAAGTTGTAATTGGATTCGCAAGTAGGGGTAAGATTTTCATAATCAGAGGCAGATGTACATGTAACCTGTGATTAGGCATTCTATTTTTTTTTTTTCAAGAAGAGAGGGAAAATGAACGCTTGATACACTTTTATCTTGAGCCGTCAAAAGGAACAGATCCTTTTTTATGTGTGATCTGACAAATAAAATAATGTATCATGCCCTCTTCCTGCCATGAGATTAAAACACAGAGGGAGCTAGGGAAGCTAGCTAAGGGAGGAGAAGGAGAATAAAACATATCATAGTACTCATTTCCAAATGTTTTGAGTGCTTTTGCTTGTGACTCCAGTCCAGTGATTACAACCAACCAACCAGAATACTATTCTCACTAGAGAATAACATTATCCAACTCGATCACCAGCGAAAACTAAATGTACACCTACGGCCTAAAGATTGTAGTGAGCTTTTCCAGAAGACAAAATAAATTTTTTTAAGCATTCTTACAAGTACATACATGTACCACAAGTAAATTAATTAAGTGCATCATAAAACTGTAAAGATACATGTAATTGATGGACAGTTTTAACCATCTAGGGTTACCTCTATCAAAAGAGGATGCCTGATAGTGAGGTTCACTACTGTTATCCCTGACGTCTTTCGCTGGAACCTTGCCAAATAACTTCCAGCCCTGAACAGGCTCCTTTTGAGATGATCTTGAAAACAGGCCTCTACAGACACAACCATGGAAGCACAAAATCATTATTAAAGTAACATACACTGTAAGTGAAATGAGGATAAGGTGCACTGTTCAACGCCTTTTCACAGTCTCCTAACATCAGATATAAGGACTTGTACATGCAACGTAGTTCTTCCTACATGTATATGTAATTAGGAAAAAATCCTATGCTGTGACCATTCAGATGAAGTTCTTTTTTCAGCGGTTCTTTGATAAGGGGGATTAAGGGGGGTGGGAGGGTTGAAGTCTCATCACGAGTTCACAAACAACAATTTTGTGTTTCATGAGTCACGAAACAAATATTTACGTTTTCACATTTCTCAAAAATAGAGGTCGTACCAAATGTCAAAAACATTATGTTAGTCCCATTTTGTAAAACAGAGTGCTTTGATTATATTTCTAGAGTTTTAAGAACCAATAAATTCCCAAGGGAAGCCAGCTGTAGGTGAGTCTGAGTGCACTGAAGTGTGAAGTTACATCAAAAGACTCAAAAGTGAAGTTCAATCAAGCCACCAGATACATTTGTACTAGTCAAGGTCATCTGGCCTAATAAAAGCTTGAATTTGTTCAATTGACCTTCAATGCAAGTGTACACAATCGAAGATTTTGGCAGTTCAGGTTTCAAGGAGACCACTTCAATCATGATTCACCCAACAGTTTTTCGGTACATCACAATAATTGTGTTGGCCATGATAATTATTCATAGCCACCAAAAATAGTTGATCACGGCATCACAAAAATAAGCTTGCCCCCCACCCCCAATCCCCCCTTGATGTGTTACCCAAGAGGGGTTCTAGGTTCTACATGGTTAAAGTTACAGGCGGATGATTGAGGATTTCTTTATTTTTGGATGCCTTAATTGAATCTGCAAAACTGAATTTCCCAATGCCATTTTTCTGGACTAGGTAGGTAGTGTCAGGGATGCCACCAAGGACTGGAGCCTGGGATTTCCTCTACATGTACTATGAGCATGAATCCCTCCTTCTTTCATGAGAGATATATACAAAGGAAAATAGAACCAAAAGAACTTCCCATCAGTTTAACAGATTCACAATTCTGCTATGCTGTAATTGCATATACATGCACCCAGCAACTTGAAATCTCAGTGACAGCTCTTGTTGTGATGGAGGGGAAAGAGTGACAAAATTTTTTCCCTTTCAGTTTCATTGTACAAGCTTAAATTCCTTTCTGAAATAATTTTACGGTATGTGTGTACCCTAAAAAAAGAAAGAAAGAGAGAAAGAAATAATAAAGCGAATACTTACTTCAGTTTACTTTGCTTTTGTGAACTACTGCCATCTACGTCAGTTCCAGTTTTTGCATTAGGGCTGGGTGCATAGGTGTTTGAGGATTTAGGAATCCATGCAGCAACTGATTCATCCAAAGAAAGTCTAGACATTTCTTCGTACAATTCAGGGCTAAATCGTGAGTTATTGAGTGGTATTTCTTCCAACTCATCATCTCTGACAGTGGAGCTAATTCCACTGTCTTCAGTACAACTAGTAACAGAAGAGCACGCACTAAATTCAACATCACTAATAGGCGAGTCAGACGATTGTCCGCCTTCCTTGTCTCGTTTGCCTTTAAGTGAATTTTCACCACCACTTGCCCATTTAACAAAGTTTTTATCAAGCAAATCGTCCGACGAGTTAGCTTTGCGAGCAACAAGTGGAAACACCTCATCGCTGTCAGACTCGAGAGAAGGATCCCTGCGATGATTTGAACCAAGAAGGTTTTCAGAAGAACCACTGGCTGACGAACTGTGTATCTTTTTTGCTGGGGGAAATTCATTAGAAACGCTGGATGGTTTCGAAAATTCCGGGGGTAACCCGGAAACACTGGTTAAGTTCTCATTAGTTTTCTCATGTGTCCCAATCATCGTATGATTTCCGTTAAATTCCTCTTCTCCAGAATTAATGTCCCGTGTTTTAACAAAGTCCTCTGGTATTGGCTTATCGGAGAAACTCGAAGCAGTTTTTGAAACATCAGAGCTCACAACTTGGGCGTCTGGAGTTTCCACATCATCTGATAAATTTGAGTTTGTTAGTAACGATTCATGGCAGTGAAGATCATTTGGAGGATCTTTTCTTTCCTCTGATTCACTGGCGTTTTCCTCCATTATTTTCGAGACAACCTCATAATTCTTTGCGGAGCTCAACATCGTTGAAATATTCCTATCGTGAGTTGCGGAACACGCCGGAGTAAAATTCGACGGCTCGATCCTAAAATTTATCGGAAATTCTATTTGTTTTCCGTTTTGTTCTCCATAGCGTTTCTGGAAACAGTGACGGATGCTGTAAATCTATCCCTATATTAGAAATAGATCCCTTGCGTATAAAATGCAGAGAGACCTTATAGTAATTACCATGACGAGGTGTCACGATTCATCGCCCGCCATTTTGTTTACTCCACGCTCCAATATAACCCTCATCGAGTCCCATCATGCAAAGCTCTTCGAGAGGTTTCCGTCCTTTTCGGAAATCCTCGTTGGGTTGTCGATAGTAAGTCGGGAAAAAATGGCGGGTTGATCGAATCGAAACTGCGAATCACTGGTTTTTCAACAGCTGATAATGCAAGAAGATAGCCCAGGTAGACAAGATAAGCGGGTGAGAAATGAGCGTTACAATACGCCAACAAAGCCGAAGCGGCTATCGGTGTCAACTGCGCGGCACAAGGCCAAAGAATTCGCTGCTAAAAACGACAAGTCCACACGGGTCTTGGCAAAACAAGCTATATTAAAAGAACTAAATACTCAGTTGTTAGTCAAAGCTGAAGGAATTGCACCACAAAATCGAAAGCACGAAGAAAAAGCTAAGAATGATGCAGGTATGATCCAAGACATCCCATATGATTTAAGGCTAAAAATACACAAGGCTGAAATTTGGCGGGAAGTTTAAATCGTAAAAAGGGCCGGACTGCACGATACAGACGATACCGCTATTTCGAGAAAGGTTGTCGAAAACAATGTGCACGCAACAATCCCGAAAGGTAATATGGGATATGATCAGTACACTGTTCCCAATGACTGTAGCTGTTGAACCTACTTTTGTTGCTGTCCTTTATAGCACTCGCAAACATGTGCGTGTGGCCTCCCATGCCATTCTTTCAAATTTCTTTAAAGAACAGTGTACTCAAAACCACCCACAATACCTTCGGGATTGTCGCGTGCACTTTCTCCGAGCACCTTTCTCGAAATAGCTGTAAACAGAAGGGGGGCGTTGGGGTCTATAAAAAACCAAAAAACCGCTCTAAAAATGACCCAAAACAAAAAACGCATAAAAAACCATCAAAACCGAAGATTTACACAGCTTAATTTTCACAAAACCCTAGTCTAGATCTCAAACGTTGGTGATATGTGGAACATGCAGACTAAACTATATCACATCATCATTGTAGATGTTAATATCATCACAGTATCGGCACTATCTGTGGATGCTATGGTCGTAAAACTGGCACATCTGCCTAGGACCCTCTAGGAGAATTCACAAAGATCCTAGATTGAATAGCAAAAGTCAAGAGGACACTGGGGGAAATTTTGCATTTGCAAAAAGCTCTCCAGGTGTATAAAACCTCCAGAATCCCACATTGCAGTTTGACCTACGATGTAGATTGACTGTAAAATATAGAAACATATAAAGTAGCCACAAAGGAATCTAACCTGCACAGTTTGTTACTTTTTTGGTCTTTAGTGGGACCGTGCACGGACTCCCAGCGTGGTTTTTGTGGACATCAAAACCCACTACAAGCCGACTGAAACCTTTCAATATACACACTTTAACTCGTGCCACCCTCTGGGGGTAAAAAGAGGTTTCATTAAAGGCAAAGCAATAAGATTGCTTAGAACAAACTCTTTAAAAAAAAAAACATTTGAAGAGTGCCTTGTGAATGTTAAACAATGCCTCAAAGCCCGCAGGTATCCTAAACAAGATATAGAAAGGTTGTTGTCAGAGGTCAACTTTGACTCAAGACATTTGGTGCTAAAACAAAAGCAAAAAAGTAAAGAGAGACTTTTGCCTTTTGTTGGAACATATTACCCAGTGGTACAAAATCAGAAATTGGTGGCAAATCAATAGAATAATAATAAAAAATCAGCCTCTGCTGAAAACAATTTTAAAAGACTTCTGATCATATCCTACAAAGAGGTAAATCTCTAAAAGACATGCTTGTACGATCAGAAAATGTAACTTGCGAGTGCAGTTGATAATGCAACACAACCACAAAAACCACTTTGGGAGCCCCGCCCACAGGTCTGTCTTTGACTTCCCTCCAAAGTGGAAAAACCGAAAACCAAACCAGTCACCAAAATCCGAAAAACCACTTTATTTTTGGCAAAAAGCCGAAAAACAAGATGCTAAACAACAGAAAAAATGGAAACCGCAACAGACAACGAAACCGAAAAACCAACCTAAAAAATGGCCAAAACCGAAAATCCCAATGCCCCACTCTAAACACTGTATTTCTGTACCAAGTGAATATAACATAATAAACTTCAAACAACAGAACAAGACAATAGTGCGTATAATTTTATATTGTTTATCAAGCTTCACCCGTTTATAGGTTGATGGAGGAATAGCTGCTATCAGTAGACGTGATAAAGCCTCTCTATGTGTACCTGAGGATGCCCTTTTTGTCATGCATTTTTTTCATAAATGTATGAAATATTTTTTCTTTTTTTGGCAGAATACATTAACCAAAGGAAGGTAAAAGAAGAGAAAAGAAAACCTGCTAAATTCACATCAAAGATTCCAAGGTATTTCAGAGCTATTGCTATTTTTGCAATTATTACTATTGTTGGGCTTTTTACAGGCTTTTGCTATTCAAACTCAATCAGGGAGACAGCATGCTTGTGCATGGAAGGTACAATGGATCTTTCTGACATAGAGTTCAATGATGACCTGAAATTGCTGGTTTACAAAATTTCTCTGATGCTCAACTAAGGATTCAGGAATCAGTCATGAGGAAATGCTCAGGAGTGGCGAGATCTTCCTCAAGAGTAACTTGAATGACTTGAGGTTTAGGTCTTTAAATAAAGGCCTTTGTAAACTAGGGATAGCCAAAAAATGAAAAATACAGATAACAAGTAAATGGCCACATGTCCACAAGGTAGTTTTTCAAATGCCACGTGGATCAAATTGGTGTTTCAGGTGCAGATCCACACCAGTTTCTGCCAATTTAAGGAAACTGGTCCTATTTTTCCAATTGAAAAAAAAAACCTTTTAAAGTTGAAATCTGGAAAAAGGTTTAAACTTTTTCTTTTCAATTTCTGCGCATTAGACTTGCTATGAGATTTTAAGCTGGAACATCACTTGACACTGTGTAGTCCTTGTTTCATAGTCAGTAACTCGGAAACCCGGGAAAGAGGACTTAAGGGAGTTAAAATCCTAGAGATTTCCTGGGGGCATGCCCCCAGACCTCCCTGGAACCTTACTCCTTTGTTGCTCATTTATTTAGGAAATTGGTCAGTATTGATCCTAGATCCACTCCTGAGTTTGGAAATGTTGGTTTTTGAGGAGATGGTAAACCAGAGTGTCTGGAAAAACCTATGGAAATAAAGGCATGAACCAACAGCAAACTCAACTCACATACAGTCAACTCCCTTTATTGCAACCTTTATAGCAACCTGGAGTTAACGTGTCCTCATTAGTGAGAGTCTGTTATAGTGAGAGTTTGTTTTGCTGGGGATTTAACTCATATTATCAGGGTATCCCGTATAGTGGGTTGTCCAGTGTTCTTACCAGACCATGGTATTGCAGCATTGCTGCCCTTTTTTGGGAAATGCCACACTTTATTAGGACCTAAGGGTGCAAAGAAGGAAAAAAACGTATTATAAAGCGTATGTTATCATACAGACATAGGTACAGGTTTGTGTACACATACGTACATTTCCTTATAATATAAGCCAAAATTTAATTGGTTATGGTGTCTTTAGAAAACATCCATTATTTAATATCTAAGAAAGTACGAGGTATTTACCTTAACTGTGACCTGCGAAAATGTTGCGTTAACTGTATCTAAAAATTGTGACCCACTTTTCTCCCTCATGACCCCCTTTTACATGTAGCTTCTCGGTGGGTTCTGTGGACTGTAGTGTAGGAAATCCTGGTAAGAACACTGGTTGTCTGCAAGGCCAGAGTTGAATGTATCATGACTTTGATGCCTGGACCTGAACCCAGGGCACATTTGTGGGAGACAAGTGCTGTCATCACAGAGACACTCTAGCTGCAGAACTGTACCTCGTGACAAGTACACATGGGTGTGGGTGAGCAGTGAGGAATTAGGACAATAACCATCCTATGTCTCAAATGGACATGGGAATCCTGCTAAAAGTAACACAACTAAATTATTTTGCAATAACAAACTCAAAATTTCATTTTATGCAAAACTGCTTGATGTTCATTTTACAGGTCAAAATTAAATTCAGGTAAATTTTTTTTCAACCTAGGTTGGTTCTCAATTTCCATTGTCTCCTAGCCCTAACTCATGAATAAACAGGGTTAGGATACAAAGGAAACTGAGAATCAACCTACCTGTAACATACACATTGCTGAATTTGAAATCAGCTGGCTTTTCCTTCCAAATTGATCTCAAAAATATTTCAAATTTCAAAAATATTTCAATAGCATGTTGTTTTATTATTTTTAGGAGGATAGATAGGACCCATGCTACCGCAGCAGAGAAAAAGAGGGTCAAATTTCTTCCACAACAGCAGGAAAAACATCCTCATCCTGAAAGGGATGAAACTACTGAAAACAGGAAAAGGTATAAAACCTGACCTCAGTAGATCTTGCACTTTAATAGCCCACAGGCAGCCTAAGCTCAGTATGAGAGCTGAATCATTAATATGTGTGGTCTTATATTGCATAATCCTCAAATGGCCATGACCATAAAGGATTTGTATGGGAATTCAGGTCATACATTCAACCAATCATTGAAATAGTTAGGGTAACCTTTTGACATTGCCAAACAAAGACTCATGGGGTAATGGAATGCAAGTTGTCAACAGAAAGAGGTTGAGTTCTGGTTGCTTCATACATGCAACTCCACCATCTTTATACTGTTTAATTGAGGAAACAAACTACTGCTTGGCTTCACTCCCAGGGACGCGATTAGGTGGCTAGGGGAAAGTTGAACCTTTGCAGTTGGATTCTGTGGTGGAATTTTGTTTGCTTATTACTTATGTTGAGAAAATACAAATGTAGAATCCGATTTTAAAATGCACTTTTTTTATCTTGATAAATTATTTTTATGGTTCTAGATTTTTAGCTGAAAAGTACAGCTCATCATGGAGGAAGAAGACTTATGGGAGAGTGAGTCCTTCCACAGCCAGGTAAAAGAACATTATATATACTGTTGTTTTCTTTTTGCAAATCCTGAGCACCCTGGATTTTAGAGGTTCAGAAGGTTTGTTTTCTAATGGAAACAGCATTTCCCCTACTCCAGATACATGTTCTGTATGGTTGAAAATGATTTTGACAACTGTCTTTAGAAGTACAGTATGTAGTAATTTGTACTTTTTTATAGAATACATTATGAGAAAAAGCTAAAACAAAAAACATTAGAGGTGTGGCAGGATATTTGGTGGTCGGGGAGGAAAGGATGGAAGCTGAATGTCAGAGCTGATTATCATAACAGGTGGGATAAAAAGAAATGACGAATTATGTATTTTAGGTAATAATAATAATAATAATAATAATAATAATAATAATAATAATAATAATAATAATAATAATAATAATAATAATAATAATATTTATATTTATAGAGGGAGCCCAACTAGCCAAGGCGGTTTTCAGTGGGGCCCTCAGGTTCTAGGGTATAGGGTAACAATATTTAATTAGTGCTATTAGACTATTGTCTATTACTAGACTACTGTATACTTGTTGTAGGTAAATCAAGGCGCAGGTGAAACCAGAATTTTCTTTTTCTGTCACTGTTCTATGACTACTTTATTGGGGCTTGGAGACACAGGAAATTCTGAATCAAACTATGTTGTAGGTTTGAGTACTGGATTCCCCTCCCCTACCTAGGTTTGTTTGTTCCTTGTCAGTTTAGCAGCAGCATCCCCTTTTTATCTGCAAGCCTCTGTCAATCCTTTAAGTCCCAATACTGATCCACATAAAAATCTCCAGACTGATTGCCACACATTTCCTTAAAGAATAAGTTGAGAGAATTTGATAAAAGATCAGAGTAGGATCCCTTGTTTCATTTGTCCTACACTATTGTGTAAATTTTTAGGTATAGATTGTGGCAAAAGGCATGGAAGGCTTGGAGAGAGTACATCAGTTCTTGTAGAGCAAAGAAGGCAAGACATGAGATAGCTCATCATCAGGGTAAAAGAAAAACTACTGTGTTTCTTATAAAATCTTCCTGATATACACGTATGAGCATAACAATTTTAATTTTTAAGTTTACAGTAAATTGCAGTAATATATTTTGAGAGATCTGTTCAGTTGGTGAGAGGCTTTGTCTTTGATATTATCCTAAAGACCAGTCTTGCATCAGTGATGTTAGAGTTAATGCAGTTTCGGAGTATCAAAAGAGAGGTTACCGTACCCTTTTGTCAGTGAAGTCATTTTTACAATTTTATTAAATAATATTATAATAATAATAATGAACATCATCATCACCATCATAGTAATGTTAATTATAGTTTAAAAATTATAGCATGCAAAATATCTATGTAACTATAATCAAATGTGCGAATTTACATTTTGATTATTAAACTTCTAATAGTGGGCATTGTTATAATCTGCAAGTAAAACTCACTTTCAGTACAAGGTCTAAAATCTTAATTAATAAGATCGCACACTTATTTTCTTTCAAGAAATGTTTTTTTAACCGAAAGATCTAATGAATAAGCCCGGCTTTGTAAGAGCATAGTTACTTTAAAAATCTATATGTTTCTCTAAAGCTCATCATGCGTTACTGGCAAAGTGTTTGACAAGCTGGCGAGAGTACATTGGAATAAGGAGAAGAAAACAACGACAGGTTGATAAGGCGTTGAACTTTGCTGAGAAACAGCTTAAAAGGTATAGCGTTTTCCCCTTTCTTTTCTCTCTATTTCAATCAGCTTCGATTGCTCTTCTTTTCGAGCGATTTCTTATTTTTTTTTTGTCCGTAGATCTTTTTTTTTCAGTTCTATCCAGTAATTTTAAACGAGCAGCAACTCCAACAGAATATACATAGACTATATAGCATTCGGCCTCTGAGAGCATCTAGAGATTCCTTCCAACATGTGACACTAAAATGAGAGGGTCCTTAGCGTCTAGCCTGCGTGGCAGGCGCCGGTTAGCTTTTTTTGTTGTTGTTAAGGCCTCCTCTTCTTTATTTTGTCCTCTCGTATGTGTGCGTCCTCGAAATTTCTCCCATGTGACTGAAAAAAACCGGAGCCTGCTATGCAGGCTACTTAGTGTCCGGGAGCAATGAGACGCGGCTGTATTCGCAATTAGCAATTAAAGAGAAAAATCTCGATGCTAATAGTGTATGCTGCACTGTGCTGTTTCACCGACGACTGTATAATTTGTTAAACCTCTTAGACGAGCCTGGGAACATTGGCTGGCACAGTTAACATTTCAGCGGCACTTAAAATCCATGGATCTAGAAGCCCTTGAATTCTGGGCAGACAATTTGATGAACAAGGTATGTTTAACCTTAATATCATGAAAAGAGAAATTCTCAGATTTGTCTACAAATAACAGTATGTCACTTGTAAGATTCTTTGTCGAATTTCAACATCCTGCTTGAACTGTTCCAGGAATTGAGGTAGTAATGTAACGGGACCTTTGAAAAGGGAGGAGAATGGCGAGGGAACTGAGAAGACACTTCCGTTTTTCGCTTGCTCATCATTTTCCGCCATTACAGGGGCGTAGCCAGGATTTTTCAAAGGGGGGGTCACCATCCGGGGATCGCCGACTATACATGGTTTATACAGCTGCTCTCCCTCGTGTATCAGCGGCCTCAGTCGTATTATCGCGGCATTAAGGCCCATATTAACTAAAGACAAGAGCCGTTGACGAAAATACTTTACAAAAAAACAAATTTTTAAAAAGTGGGCTTTTCAACAATGGCTTTTACTGCCAAGATATTGCCATGGCGTTTTCGCAACCTGAATATTGTAGGTTGTTTGCTCAAAAGAAGGCCTACCAAGGGGGGGTCACGGGCACCCCAGGACCCCCCCTAGCTACGCCCCTGCATTAACCATCTTTTCTGTACTGTAAAACAACCGATGCTTCCTTCTTGAGTGAAGTCTAAAAGAGGCGAAAAGATTTAACTTATTTGAATTCGACAGAATGATCGCGGGTTTCTTCTCTTGGAAGCTGAGAAAGGCCAAAAACGATGTCAAAACAACAACGAAATAAAGAGATCATTGTGCGTATTAACATCAACTACAGAATCATTTTCGGACTCGCGCATCCTATGATTGTCTCTTGGGCCGTGAGCAGAGGAGGCGACGCATTTGGGCGTGGCTCGCTCTATCCTTCACAGATACTTTTTTTTATCACGCAGCCAAGTTAGAGATGTAGTGCTTTGAATTGCAATAAAGAGGCGTTTATCAGTGAAATGTGTGATTGGGCTAAATATCGACATAATGCGACGAAATCACCCTAAGCGATACACGAATGGGTGTTGTACCATGAATCTCCAGTTTATAGCCCAAAACTACAAGACAACAGGCATCCCTTTCCCTTTCACCTGAGAGTTCCTCCCGGAGGACTTGTTTGCAAGGCGAAACCCGGCGGGAAAATGTGAGCTTGGCGATAGATAATATGTCTCTAAGAACAACAGAATAGCCCCACAAAACTACCAGCTACGCGCACAAAAGGGTCTGATAAAATTTGAAAATTGATTGTTGTCTATGTCCGGATTAGAGCTCAACTGGTGGTTGGGTGTAATTCATGCAAGTGAAAAAAGGGTTATCATTAGACACGACGTAGTTTCCTCGATCCCCGTTACTAAAAACTGGGCCTGGAAACGACTATTGCTATTTTTGTGGTACCCAGTCTTTGCCGACGCATCACAGATGATTGGAAAAATCGTTCGACGTGGTTTTGTGTCTACGAAAGTTCAAACAGGTTTCTTTGCAGTAAGAAGAAGCTTCTTTCATTCCGTTAAAGCATCTATAAAGTATAAGGTAAGGGTTTTTTTAATTTTCTGATTTGAATGACGAGAATTTGGACTGCATAAATTGTTGTGCGATGCTATCGAGGTCATTGCATTTCATTTCGCTTGTAATACAGCGGTCCATTGTTACGCGATCCCAAATTTGCCCCACTGTCAGTTCCAGAAAGCTTATTTATTACACTGTCTAGTCACGTTATATCCTTTTTGACTTTCTTCATCAGCAAAACCTCCTTAGATATAAACCTAAAAAATCTGTTTATCAATGGAGAGCTGTTACATAACTTTCAGTTTGCATAACTCAGTGAAAAGTTAAATTTAATTTATTTCCACAATTTCTTTGATGATGAAACCTTGGTTCAGCTATTTTGTTGTTGCAAATCGTCTCTGAGATTTCTTATTCAGAGAATATTCAAATATTAGTAAACTTCATGCAAGTATGCACTGTAGCTACATGATTTTTTGTTCACTTGGGTGTATAGACCTTGTCACGGTTTTCGACGCCATCTTGACGAGTAGGCAAACGCGTGAGAAATTACAGTGTTTGTATAAGAATATAATGCCGAATAATTTCCGTAGAACGGCTGTTCTAAAAAAAATATCAATTGTAAACTAAAGCTACAAAGCAAAGGATTGCCCTAAAATATTTTGGAGGCGTACCTGTGCTTAAATTTCTCCAGAGGCTTGCTTTAGATTTTCCATATGTTTGTCTGTAATTTTCCCGGGACTTTCCTACAGACAAATGTATAGGAAATTTAAAAAGTGGTTGTAGGTCTTCTAGTGTATGTGACGCCCTCAACTTTTTTCAGTAGAATCCTAAGGAGTGAAGCTTTAGTTTACAAATCAATTTTTTTTTTTCAGAACAGCTGTTCCATGGAAATTATTCAAAATTAGATTCTCATACAAACACTGTAATTTCTCATGCGTTAGCCTACTCGTCAAGATGGCGTCGATAACCGTGACAAGGTCTTTTCGGATTGAGAGGCTCCCAACCTGCAAACAGGCAGGAATAAATGCAAAATGTGTGGTTCCAAAAAATATCCAGACCCCCACCACGGAGGGAATTGGAAATTCCCGGGGGGTGGGGGGGTCAGAGGCCCAGGAAATTCCAGAAGGGAGGGGGGGTTGGACCATAAAATCACTTTCCAGGGGGTCAATATCATTTCGTTTTCGACCTGAGTTCGAACATTGCTTCTTACCGACCTGGTAGATCATTTTTAGGACATAAATAACTTGAAATATATCACTTAAGATTTTTCCTTTGATCTTAACCAGGTTTCCTTTCTTCCAAAAGCCTTTTGGATGTAATTTCAAAGGAATTAGACCGACTACAACTCGTTTTATCGCATGCTCGTGTATTCGGCCGCCATTACTCGTTACCAGTCTCCCTCAAAACATCAACGCGTGCAACACATCACCTTGCATCAGTCAATCGATCAGTAGAGTGGCAATTTTTTCTCATGAAGCACAAGCTATACATTGTAACCATTTTCAAATGTAGAGTTTTTATTCTCCTTTTCATTTTCCCTTAATTTTGTGGTTGAAGGTGTGGCATGTTCATGATCGAATTCTTGCTGAAATGGTGTCGATTTCACCAAATTAATTAATTTTATACGGCCATCGCGCATCATGTCGCGTCAGTCGATCGAAAAACAGTAAATTGAACTTGGTTTCCCTTCAAGATGCAGGGGGTATTCATTGTTATCATTTCAGAATTCAGAGTTTTTATTCTTCTCTTTGTTTTGCATTAATTTTGTGGTTGTAAGTTTGACTTGTTCTACATTCCCGCACAAAATGGCGTTAATTCTATCAACATTACGCCCATGAAGACGAATAACAAATCGTAAGCTTGCCCTGATTAAGGTAAATTCACAAATATAACGGACTTCTTGACTTTCTCTTTTCATTTAAAGTAAGAGATGAGCAAAAATTGCAGATCAGGTTACTTTGTGGTGGTGTAGTGTGTTTTAATGTTGCGAGATCACTCAAATAAATGGAAACAGAAGCATACAAGCTTCTGATGGAAACCATTGCGTACTAACCATAAATGGCCTCATTCTTCTACTTTAATAGTCTTTCTTCGTGAATTTGAACTTTTCCAGAGGGGTTGGGGGGTCTTTGTCACACTTGTGGAAATTCCGAAGGGGTGGGGGGTCATCAGATCCCTGAAAAAATGGAAAGTCCAGGGAGGTGGGGGGGTCCTAAGTAAAATTCCCTCCGTGGTGGGGGTCTGGATATTTTCTGGAACTACACAATCTGTTTAGTAGTAACGTTTTTTGCTGCACTTGCCTTTGTTGTTGCTATAGCGCCCTTTAATCATTAACGTGACTCTTCCATTTTGGTTTTATGGCAATTCTTATGATCAAAGGCAGAAAAGTATTCACTTATGTTTTTGATTCAAAATCTGTGGAGACTAAACTAGGATATTTTTTTTCTAATTTACTCATCTGCTTGTAAGTGAGATAATGAATCTGATTCCAAAACTTTCTAGATTCACAACGTGTTGGGAAAAACCACCTCTAGTGAAAATGTAGCCTTTATATAAAATTTAAGGTTCTACACGTACATGTACCTCTGCCTACCTACTTTTGTTGACTTTGTTCAAAATTTATACATGTTATATCCTGAGAGTGCCAGTTGTAGAAAACCTGATCATAAATGCACCAGAAGTTTTCGAAGACACTTCAAAGAGTTCTGATTATGCCCTATACACACTTCTAAAATCAGATAATTCAGGAAAGTGTAATCATACACATGGACCTTTCCCTTCTGCCATTTATTCTTGTTTATTTTGTTTATGTATATTTCTTGGACATTTGCCAGTTAAGGCTATAATAGCTCAATTGGTCTGCAGGCATGAGCTGAGTTGAATTAGCAGCTTTAGAGGGGCGGGCATGAGACTCATACCTTAGGTGTGAGAGTTGTAGTACTTCCAAACACGTACACTTTATGTGTATATCTTTCAGTACATTGAGATTAACCATGTTTGCATTCATTCATTTATTTATGTGTACTCTATATAATATTTTCCCCTCAACAGGGCTAGCACCTCAAAAAGTTACATAATGTTATATCAAAAAATTACTTAAGTTTCATCAGATATATTAGAACTATTAAAAGAGATTATGAACCTTTTAAAGAGGTGTTATACTTATTCCGCTGAATCTTATCATTGCAGACAAGAGTCACCATGGAGACCAGAGCAGGCAAATCTGTAGTAATTTACCTGATGCGTAATGACCTGCGTGTTCATGACAATGAGTGTTTGTATTGGGCACAACAAAATGGAGATTATGTGATTCCTTTATTTTGCTTTGATAAAAACATCCTTGGTCACACTGCTCTGACTTGGCACTACAAATTTGCAAAGACAGCAACACACAGAGCCAAGTTCATTCTGGAGGGTGTAGCTGACTTAAGAGAGACATTAAGGAAACTTGGAAGTCACCTGATAGTTCGCAGTGGGCAGACAACAAAGGAGGCTGTTTCAGAAATAATCAGCTTATGTCACCAGGGAAATGAAGGAAATGTTTCACTTGTGTACCAGGGAGAGATCACTAAGGAAGAAACAGCTGTGGAAGCTGAATTGTTGGAGGTCTGTAAAAGAGAAAATGTCACTGTGAAGGCCTATTGGGGATTGACATTGTACCATTTGGAAGATCTGCCATTTGCGTCAGTGCGTTCTTTGCCTGACACGTACACAGAGTTTCGAAAAAATGTTGAAGCAAAATGCAGAGTGCGGCCCCTAATTCCAGTGCTAGATAGTCTAAAATCACTGCCAGAATTTTTAACAAATGATCATATTGGTAGTATTCCATCTTTGACAGAACTTGTAAAAGATAATTCAGCAGAAACAACAGATGCACGAACAGCTTTTCCGTTTTCTGGAGGAGAAACAGCAGCTCTTGGTAGGCTGAATCATTACCTCTGGGACTCAAACCTTGTTGACAGGTACAAAGAAACTCGCAATGGACTTATTGGTTCAGAATACTCAACAAAACTTAGCCCATGGCTGGCTGTGGGGGCTCTCTCTCCCCGCAAAGTGTTTGATTGTATTAAAAGGTATGAAACTGAGTGCACAGCCAATCAGTCAACTTACTGGGTCATCTTCGAGCTCATGTGGCGTGATTACTTTAAGTTTGTCAGTTTCAAGTATGGTGATTCCATCTTTTATTTGTCTGGTATAATGAAAAAAACAGGGTTACCATGGAAAAAGGACATGCCTGTGTTTGACCAATGGCGATATGGCCAGACTGGGGTGCCATTTGTTGATGCCAACATGAGAGAGCTGTTGCACACTGGCTGGATGTCTAATCGTGGTCGCCAGAATGTGGCCAGCTTTTTAGTGAAAGATCTTGGGCTTGATTGGCGTATGGGAGCTGAGTGGTTTGAGTCTCTTCTTGTAGATCATGATGTGTCAAGTAACTATGGCAACTGGAATTATTCAGCGGGTATTGGCAATGACCCACGTGAAAACCGGAAGTTCAACATGGTAAAGCAAGCACTTGATTACGATCCAGATGGAGATTTTGTGAGGCTGTGGGTTCCAGAGCTGGCTGGTGTGAAGGGAGCTAAGGTTCACACACCGTGGATGTTATCAGCATCAGAACTGAGACTTGCTGGGGTAACGTTGGGGGAAAACTACCCCCGTCCAATAGTTTGCCCTCCTGAATGGAGCCGGCACACCTCAAAGGTTAAGGGCACAGGAAAGGCTCCTAGAACACAACGTAGAGGAATTGACTTTTATTTCAAGTCCCCAAAAGAAGCAGGTCCATCGAAAAAGAGGCATTAGAATGGAGTGGCCAGAGAAGTGGATCCTTGAGAGGGATAATCTGGGATACTTGACATAATTTATTTTACTTTATTGTATTTTTTCAAAGACAAGTTTGGAATAGTCTGTAAAGAAAATTTATATTGATTCTTCTCATTGTGTTTTTCAGTCAGAGTTATTGTAAACAATTTAGTAAAGAAAACAGAGGTTGAGTTGAATCTAGCCTTAATACTCTTTACCGTATAATTTTTTAGGGATTGTATTTTGTTTCCTGCAGCTGCCTTTTTCCCCTCATCCCCAATGTAGCAACGTTGTTAACATAAATACCTGTTGATATTCCAAGACACCCTTAGTTTTTTTATTTGCTGTACCCTGCTAATGACATAATGAGTCTAGCTAATAAACACCCCACACTAACCTGTGGGTCTACAATAGAGTCAAATTAGGGTCCAAATAAATATAATAAATGAAAAAGTGGTCCATAGTATAGAAACCAGTCTTTCAACTGCAATATGAAAGGGGTGTGGGGAAATTAAAGCCCTAAGCAACATGATGTAAAATCAAATTCTCCATTTATTTAAGCAATTAGATTTTAGAACAACTTGCACAAGTAGACCCGACCTTTTTGAGGCTTAAAGCGTTTAAGCCCTAGCATCCACATGCAAATTCTCTTGACTGATCTTCATCACTTTCTTAAAGAACTAGTTAGGAGAATCCAACAAAAACTCAGAACATTTTCCCTTTGGTGATCATTTTCTTAATTCCCATAACTTTTTTCCTTGATGATAATTTAATTATTGTTTGGAGAACATTGTTTTTGGTCACTCTTGGGACTTAAGGGTTAATAGCAAGAGTGGTTTTAAGACCCCTAAAACCATTCCCTGTTCAGCAGTCCATTCCCAATCAGACAGAATGAGAGGCAGCCCCCCCCCCCACCCCTTCCCCACTGCTTTGATAATTCGTTCTCATTTTACCGAACAGGGTATGGTTTGGGGCTTCTTGAGTCTAGAAACAGGCAGGGTTTAGAAAAAAATTTTGAACTTCACTTGTCCAATGGACAAGTGAGTTCCTTGTTGTACTTGTCCAAAGTTCAGGTCTAGTTATCCTAGCATGTCGAGTTAAATCCAAGTTCTAATGATGCATGGTGATGGTTAACAAGCATAAATCCATTTATTGCTGGAACTCGGATAAAACATACCACATTTTAAGTGTCAATAAAGTAGTCATTCATTATTATTATTGTATGCTTATATACTGTGTTGTTGTTCGCATCGTGTACTACCCGCAGGGGAAGGTTTTTTTCCAAGATTCCTGAAACTTTCGAACTTGTACCATTGGGCTGTCACCATGTTTCTTCTCAATCACCCCAGTGTTTTCTGCGGAAGGATTTCGTTTCCTCTTCAGCTACTTCACTGGTGCACCAAAATAGCCTGTTATACTCCGCTGAGCCACCATTGTGTACAAGCTAACAGTTACCAAGAGGGTCTATTATAAATGCAAAAGTCGATCCCCCCAAGAGTCCCAGGCCCATTTCAGTGCGCAATGAAGTAAAATGGTGGATAGATTGTAACTCACTTGCATCAGTGCTGGTCTCTTTTCATTTCTAACCTGTCAGTTGTTTGCACGAAAAGCAATCTATTTGCGCTTGCAAAAACCCGGCTGTATACTTTATGTTTGGCTGAAACATGTTAAAAGCACCTTTTTATTTAAATTTATTTTCTGAGAATTTACTTTTCCAAAGGACAAGTAAGGTTGATGACCTACTTATCCATATCCACTGATTAAAACCAATTATCTGGGGCAAGTGGACTTCGTTTTTGTCGCACCCTGACAGGCTATAAAAATTTGGTTTATCGACTGAGGTGTTAAGTGGATTTGGCAAAAGTAAGAGCCTTTCATCAAAGCAAAAGCCAATTATTTTAATCTGACAAATGATCAGCACTCAGAATGACTCTTTTCATACCAATCCCATTATGCTGGCCAATTTAAGATATCAAATCAATAATGATACCACATTTTTGTGTTTTACTTCTCCACTTGTGCAGTACCAAAGTACCAAAGAAAGTAATCCCACCCTTTGTATTTTGTCTGTCTGTGGCCCAGGGCTGTCACTAAGATTTGCAAGTTCCGGGTATATGCAGTTAGTACACTGAAAAAGAAAAAGATCTGTTTCATCCCCAGGGTGCCAATTCAAGCCTGCAGGCTTAAGTCTGAATCAGCCTCTCTCTCCCTTTGAGAACAATTATTTATGCCAAAACAGTCCTATCAAAGGCTGTTCCAGCCCACGCTTGGACTTAATTCAGCCTGTGGTTCCACATCAGCCCTAATGGAACTGTATTGTTCTTGATGAGGGGAGCCAAATTAGACCCAAAGAATAAAACTACATTTTACTCACCAAAACAGCCCCATTTTAGGGCGAAAACAGATTTCTCTGATTTACAGCGTAGACAGGGAATAATAATAAACAACTAGGAAGTTCGTTGTTCTTTTTTCCTTTTGGCCACCCTGGTCCTTAGTGACAGCTCTGGTGACCCTTCATTGATATGTTCATGTCTTCCAGTTGTGTGAATTTAACCCCTGGCCACCAAAATCATTGCTGTTATCAATTGTAGAGTGGCAGGTACAAAAGTACAGGTCACAGGTCAGAAGTGCAAGTCACTGCTCTGTTGAGAAAAAACTGACATAAGCAGTTTACCCTCAAAGCTAAAACTCTATTTCGGATTATGATTATGGCTAGGAGACACTTTTAATGTTGTTTATTTACTAAAGCACTGTGACCTTTGTGGTAACCTGCACTTGTGACCTGTGACATGCATTTTGTACCTTCTGGTTGAAGAGGCTAAGAGGAGTGGAAATTAAGATCAATTTGCAGTTGCATGTAAATTTTTTTGCAGACATTTAGAATCTGGACTGCTGCATATTTTGTTAAGACTGAGGAAAAAGAGAAGACAGATTTAGCATCAAAGTTTTATAACAGGACATTGTTGATAAGGGTGTGGAGAGGACTGAAAAACTTTCGATCAATCAGAAAACTGAAACAGCTGAGATGTGGTACACAATTTGTTTTGTTTCCTTTCTTTCCTTATAGTATGGAGTAATTTATTAAAATATAATTGAAATAGTTTATGTAAAGTAGAGCCTCGTTAACTTAGAGCTGCCACAACACCCTACTAAGTCAAACTTATCTTTGCTTTCCCTTTTGTTCAATTTTCAGTAAATTTTGCCCCAATAAATAAAACTGTTGAGTAACTGGGGTTATGTTGTATGTACTGTTAGCTTAGTAACTTCAAAGTGGTGTGCAATGTTTTCTGCAGTTTTTGGCACTTCAGCGTAAATAGTTCATTGTTGTCACCTTTTTAGTCAATAAATTGATGTTATGGAATTAAACAAATTTAATACTCGATTAAATAGCTAAACAAGTTACGGTCATTTTCGTGACATAACAGTTGGCCATAGCAACCGCATAACCTATTGAAAACAACCCTTCTTTTAGCTTTAAGTGCCAAAAAATCACACACAAGTTCGGTCATTTTTATTGTCAAATTTTTATTAGCATGATGTTACCTTGCTTTCATTCATCATAAAAGCACTTTAAATTTTTGGAATGTTTGCCTAACACTTATTCTTTTTCTCTATCTCTTCAAGGTGCTGCAAACAGACATTTTTCATTCACTTTGCTGAAAAAGTCTTTTCATATTTGGGTGACAAGATGGCAAAGAAAAATAGAGCTTGCTCAGTTTGATGATCTGATCAGCTTCAAGGGCAATGTGGCCATCGCGAGAAGAGCGTTTATTCACTGGAGACACTGTATCCTTCCTCAGAACAACACTTGCCTATAATATGTCAGTCTAATTATGGTTGGCTTGTCTTGAATTCTTGAAAAAGTCTTGCAACAGCCTCCTCCTCAGGCGCTTCGTTTTTCGAAGGTAGAGGCGGCCGACTGGTGATGAGCCGCAAGGGACCATGGGAAGGGTACAGACGGCCCGTTGTCTCCTTCTCGCCTTCCTTTGCGCGCGACAGAGAGACGTCTTGGTACGAGGCAGGTCTTGAAATTTGGCCCGCAATTTTCCGGAGATAAAGTCTTGAAAAAATGGTAAAAAGTCTTGAGTTTTTTTTCAAAGCTACAACAAGTGCTTTCTAATTGACTTTTTTTCGTTTTCGTCAAATCTTATCCAGTTTCGCCCGTACGTTTGCAGTGCATCGTGAAAAAAGCTTTGTTCCTGCCTTTTTTGAAGTCTGTATTGATGAACTATTTGATAACCTTGAGTTTGGAAAAGAAATATTGTTTTGGAAAAAAGTCTGGAAAAAGTCTCGAATTTTGGATCCAAGTATCTGTACGAAGCCTGTCTCATTCTAAATGTTGCTTACAGAAATATTTTCCAGCATTTGTGAGCATTCAGGCAGTTATTCTCTAACAGGAATATTTGCGCCATAGTTTGAACGTCGATTGGTGCAACTGGCCTATAGTCAAAACCTTACTGAGAAATCAATTTCTGATAAAAGTGGGTGTGAACTCCACAGTTATATGATCAATTTAAGTTGGTAAAAAAGAACGATTTTATTATTATTATTATTATTATTATTATTATTATTATTATTATTGTTATTATTATTATTATTATTATTATTATTATTATTATTGCCAGAGTTAAACGTTCTATCCGTATGACCTAATAGCTAACTGGTCAGCGATGAAATTGTCAGTTCATTCGTCACCGTCCCCAAAAGTTTCTTTAGTTTTAATCTAGTCTGAGTGTTTTTTCTTTAGATTCACGACTGAATGCCATGATTGTGTTGTTCATAATTCTCACGGTAATTCCGTTTAGCTTCCATTAACGTCACTGAAAGATGTTGATCTTAGAAATCAAGAATATGAGAAGAAGGAGAAGGCTGATCATTATTACACACAACACTTACTGGTTAGTTTGGTTGAATAAATGAATTACGTTTACTTGAACGACACAAACCACTGTTGTTACGACAGGGGCTTAGAATGACCATATTTAAGCAATAGAAAACGTTTTCCGTGCTTGCATAGCTTGATATAAACACGAGAGGGGTTGGGAGAATTCGAGACAGTTATGCAAACCCGAGACGAAGTCGAGGGTTTGCATAACCGTCGAGAATTCTCCCAACGCCTCGAGTGTTTATATCAGGCTATGCAAACACAGGAAAAGAGTTTTCTATTGCTTTTATAAAATAACTTTCCCGAGAAAAAAACGCAAAACTCTTTATATGGCACTGATTAAAAAAGAAATTCTTACTAGTCGCAAAATCTTGTCCACGAAGTCTTGCACGCGTAATCAGTTCTTGTTTTGCAAAAAGATTCTTTGCAAAATACGGATTTTTCTCGCTTAAAATGTCAGCTTAAGCGAAGAAAAATTGACTCGCCTTCTTTGTGACGATTTTCCATGTTTCAGCCGACGAAGGAATGGGTAAATAAAGTAAACTTGTCGAGTTTTGAACTCGAAAACTTTTTCAAATTCGTGCTTGCGTGATTAGCGCGCGAAAAGCCAAACAACTTGACAGCACAACCATGTTTACATACTCTCATGCAAACACTGCTCTCGGCCAATCAGAGACCCTTAGTTATTTTATAAATAGCTGTATAAAAGGGATGGGCATGTAAGTATAACAGGGTCTAGAAGGGTATTTTCGGGATCCGGAATTTGTTTATTGATTGATTGTTTATTGATTTTTTTGGCCTTTTTCACTTATAAATGAAGGGAACAAAACATTTAATTACACGTACAATATACAAAATTCGAAAGAGGGAATCTTAAAAAGCGAAGAAGTCTCAAGAATAGATGAGACTTCCTCTTTACATTAGATTTAGGTTTGACCGAAATACGGTTCGGCATTCGGCAAAAGACGTCTTAACGGGAAACGGATTTTACAGCTGCCAGGCGAGAGATTCGCCAAAATTTGAGCACTGCATCTGGGATTTGCTTTGCCTAAATGTTGGGAAGTCGGGAAATCATACGTTTGAGCGGCAAATGCGAATCAACCAGGCGCACGTTAAGTGTTGTCTCCTTTCAAATCAGACTATAGTGTGTGCCTTGTTAGTTTTTTATCTTTGCTTTTGGAAACGAAAGAGGAATTCGGGAAAGCGATAGAAAAAAAAACCGCGGGATGCGGGATTTTCAACAAAAATTTATCCTCAAATCGGCGATCTAAATCCCGCATGGAATCAGACAATTTAGAGGAGCCCTTCGTCTTCAATTACACAATTGTTTCAAGTTACCTTAGTGACCTTTTTCTCTTTTTTTTTCACAGAAAACGTGCCTTAATGCTCTCCACCTTCAAGCTGTGCAGAGGAGACTTAAAGAGATGCGCGTCAGAATGGCTGAAGATCTCTGCCAGAGGATTGTAAATGCTAAAGCAAAATTAAGTTTTCCTCTATTCGCTCTCAAGAAGGGGAAAACAATTTTTTTTTCTGCGGACAAATGCAAGCCATCTACCAAAGTAGAAGAGTGCCAAATAATTTGTTAATTGTTGGGACCTTTTCAGAGGCATTAGTAAAACTAGCAACCCCTCCCTTCCCACCCCAAACAAAACTGAATTCTGAGCAAAATAGGTGGAAACAAGTTCTCTTTTGGCCACAAAATTCTGGGGGAGTGTGAGGGGACGAAGGGATGAACCCAAAGCCGATCAAAATATTGTCATTAGGAGCAGGAACCTATGTAACAATTACTTGGGAAGGTGTTTTCACACAGTCCCCAAGTTCTTTTGACCTCCATTGTAGGTACCTCTATGTGCATTGATGGAAGACAAACCCTGGCCAGCATTTCCATTCAGCCACATTTTGATCTTGTCTTGATTCCGATGAATGATTTGTTTGTGTAATTATGAACCTGAGGGTAGCTTGGGAAATTGGGAGGAGCTTTTCCTTAAAATAATATGTATTAACAACGAGCATTTTTCTTTATGAAAGTGAACATGATCTTCGCAGTAGAATGAACAATCTAAGCGGTTGACTGAAAAGGAACCTGCAAAAAATTCAGGCTTGACCAGGAATCAAACCTTGACCTTTGCGATGACAGAACGCAAGGCTCAAGCTAACTGGAGAGCAGGCCATTGTGGTTTCAACCGCTTAGGTTGTTCATTCTACTGCGAAGATCATGTTCAGTTTCATATCTTTATCCGCAGTTCAAATCATTTCATATATTTCAATACAAGGATTTTTCTTTACCAACTCCTTTTTTCCCTTGTTATTTCCTCTTTTGTTTTTAAAAATCGTTTGTTGTTTGTCTTGTCAGCAACTTCAGAGAGTGTGGACGGTATGGTTAAAGCGTTGTGAACATTCCGAAGAACTCAAGCTTCACTCAGTATCAAAGAAGGCAAGAGTGCATTACAGGTGAAATGTAGTTTGAACGGACATGTTACATTTTCCCTTGCGTTACACCCAAACCGTGACCCTCCTCTCTAGTGCCGGGGCTTGTTCTGTAACTGAAATACAGTGAAACCTCTATAAAGCGGGCCTCCAATTAAGCGGACACCCTCTATTAAGCGGACACTAAGCTGGGTTCCGAAACGAACGTCTGATATTTCCCTTTATAACACGAACAGCAGACACTAGAATAAGTTGTATTTGGCTAATTTCTATGGTTAAAAACCTCTATTAAGCGGACACCGGACTGAATTGACAATAGTAGCATTGGATTACGTCCTTGAAATACGTACTGAAGTCAGTTAGTGTTTTTTGCATTTACAAACAAATTAAAGTTGGTAATGAAAGGCAATGAACTTGAACTCTGGATAACTTTTTTAACAACATGAAACTTTATCATAGTACAGAGTAACCGTTGAATGTTGATCGTTAACAAACATTGCGCAATTTTTACAAACTCTATTAAGTGGACACCCTCTATTAAGCGGACACTTGGGAAGGTCCCGAGGTTTCACTGTATTGGTTTCAATTTGTGTACGTCGACTTTACTGTTTTTAATCTGTCTTGTTCATTTTCAAATCGATTTTTTTTGCGCGAGCAATTGATTAACTTTTATTTGACTATTTGTTTCCACAGGTTTCAGCTAAAAAGGAAGCTTTTTCTTGTTTGGGTGCGCTACTGCCATTGGAGAAGATTCAGAAAATTTCAGTACGCCAAAGCCGATTTTCATTTCCGACAAAGCGCTTTACCCAGGTATAATTTACAAGTCTGGATAGATAATACAGTCAAACCTGTACTGGTAAGGCGGTCCCCCTCTATTTTAACCCTTTAAGTCCCAATAGTGATCAACATCAATTTTCTCCTAACAATATCCATACATTGTCAAGAGATTAGGTTATGAGAATTAACAAAGATTACCAAAGAGAAAATGAAATGCCTTGATCTTACATTAAATTCTCTCAACTAATTCTTAAAGGAAATGTATGGAGATCAGTTTGGAGAATTTGTATGTTGATATTGGGATTGAAAGGGTTAAAAGTGGTCAATTACCAAAGTCCCGGAAATCATTTCCCTTATTACTGTAAAACGGCTGACCTGTGTTAAACGGTCACCTCTATTAAGCGGTCGCGGTCACCTTTTCCGATGTCCTAAAGAGTTATTTTTCTATTGTCTTTTCCTGTATTGAACGGTCTATTTGTCAAGATATACCATGCTCATACAGATGTAGATATGTGTATGGCGTTTAGTAGTCTTTGCCTCCTCTCTTTTGGCAGAAGAAGTGGCAGAAACATTTTTAGGTCAATATGCCGTGTGATGGGTATTTTACTTTTCCACCTCCTTCATTTTTATGGTTAACTATCAAACCGGTATTAAAAGCTCAACCTGTATTAAGCGGTCCGTTGCCCATTCCCAAAGTTTAATGCAGGTTTGACTGTAGACTGCAAAAAAGTTTTATTTTGCGTTGGTCATACGGTTGCGCGCGTTATTCGACAAAACTTTCTTCGAATTAAACGCGCGCAACCGTATGAAGGTCTTGTGAAAAGGGAGAAGGAGCACAGTCTGCAGTCTGTGAGTAGTTTTGTGGTGTTGCAAATAGGTGCGGTCACCAAATGACGTAATACAAGAAAGACCCATACCACAATACAATAGCTAGCCTGCGTAGCTGGCGTAAGACGGTGGGAGGGGAAGGAGAGGGGGGAAAGGCGAAGGGGAGAGTTACACGCAGCGTTGTGATTCTAAATACAGCGCACATGTTCTTTTCTTACTGGCTACCGTGTTCGTTGTTTTTTAGATATTTTAGCCGAATGTTAAGCTTCGTGGACCTGATGCATTCCAACCAAGAAAGAAATTCTACTGCTGAAAACTTCAGACGGTGAGTGAAACAAAGGCTATCAGAAGTCTTCAAATGGTATCTATCGTTTTTAGGGCTTTTCCTGGTTTAGTGTGTAACTGTTAATAGGAATTTTTGTGTCATCCGAACACCGTTTTTGCCCGAAAACTACTCTGTCGTCCTCTCTTGACCAAGCCGGGCCATGGTAGATTAACCGCGCTGGAGGACTGGGCCTGATGACGTCACTTACATGGAAGCAGCGTTTTCCGCGGTACTTGAAACGTTCGATGGCGTAATTTACTTTGAAACTGCGGACCTTTTCTGTAAAGAAGAGCAAACGGCCATACAACACGGGCATTTTCATTCATTTAACATTTACGTGATAAAAAAGAACTATGCATTCTCTCCATTTTTAACGACATTAATCTTTTGGTTGGTGCGAAACCTGAGACATTCTTAATTCTTTGTTTACAATTTATCTGCGTAAAGTTTGATAGGAGCTAGTGGCTCAACCAAGAGTATTCTTCATTGAGCCAACCAACTGGGATGCAGCATCTCACACCTTCATAAAAACCAGCTGATTCTTCGCATTTTCCAAGGGAATGACTTTGCTAGTTATTAATAATTAGCTGCCATTTTTAAACATCCTGTCCGATTCTTTCACTTCTTTGTAGGTCAAGGGTTTTGCTTTTCATTCCCAGAAAATTCGTAAGTCATTCTTAAAAGTTAGACGTTGTCAAAACCTGTCAAATGAGGCTTCATGATTGGTTAACTTCCTCTGTAGCCTCTAGTAATTAATATGATCAATCTAATTACGAGATTTTGAGTCGCATTCAGTCAACCCTTCGTCTCTTTGCGAACACAATTATGGATTTACAAACCTTACTACACAACCTAAACGAGGAATTGTCCTGTTCTGTGTGTATGAGCACGTTCACTGATCCAAAAATATTGCCGTGCTTCCATACATTTTGCCTCCATTGTTTGAACGAGCTTCAACGAACGAGCGGCAAACATGGCGAGATCACTTGTCCGGAATGTCGCAGAAAGTTCCAAGTTCCTGGGAGCGGTTATCCTAAAGATTTGCCAGCCAACTTTCGAATGAACAGTTTGTTGGATGTCATGGCCATTCAAAAATGCAAAGTCAGTGGAGTGAAGTGTGGAAACTGCGAAAAAACAAGCGCCGAAAGTTTCTATTGCTTTCAATGTTGCGTCTTCTGGTGCGAAGATTGCAGTGCCGCTCATAACTTGATTAAAGCGAATAAGACACACCGAGTGCTGGCGATTAGAGATTTTCAAGGTAAAGACATTGAAAACGTGTTGAAACGTGCAGTGTATTGCCAGAAGAAGTACCATGAAAAAGAAGAGCTGAAGTTCTTTTGCAAGCAATGTGAAGTTTCCATTTGTAATACTTGTGTTGTGACATTTCACGAAGGTCACGATAAAGTGCTTCTGCAAGATGCTGCCAATGAAAGAAAGTTAAGTTTGGAGTCTGCAATAGAATCTCAAAAAGAGAAGGTGCTTCAGAAGAGAAACCTGATCTCTAGACTTCAAAAAGAGTATATTCAAATTCAAGGACAAGTTTCAAAAAATGAGGAAAAGCGCCCAGAGTTTTGTTGACAATTTATTAAAAGTCGTCGAAGAAAAGAAAATGGAAATACTTAAAAATGTGGAAGACAAAGCTAATGAGTCCTTCGAGCGTCTGGCAGTGCAACAGTCTCAGGTTGAAAATGAGATTCAGTTGATCGAAACGTCAATTGACAAAACTGAGACGTTCTTAAAGCGAAGTAGCAATGCTGAGATTATGCAGTTAAACACAGTGCAGAAGGAGGCAGTCGGTGACGGGCTGAGACAAGTCGAAGACAAGCTTGAAGATCCTGGCAATTTCGTCTTTATTACGAACAAAAAATTGATTGATCAAGTAAGCAGTGATGGAGTTGGATCGTTTTTTCTCAGCAAGACTAAATCGAATAATTCAGGTGCGGTTGGAAAAGGACTCACTGACGTCACTGTTGGACTTAAAGCACAGTTTGTTTTAACAACACGAAGTGCTGAGAATAAGCGATGCTACGAACAGTTCACTAGTGTAAATATGGAAATGAGAAATGATCAAGGCCATGACTGTGCCACTGGAGTACAAGTCCAAGATAACAAAGATGGCAGCTACAATATCAGCTACTTTGCCAAAGAAGCAGGAGCATGCCGGACATCAGTGATGATAAATGGGGAACATGTTAGTGGCAGCCCATTCACTGTTCAAGTGAAACGCAGGCAGTACAAACCTGTGTTGTCGTTTGGACGAAAAGGTTCGAGTTGGTCTAGTGGAAAGTTTGATTGTCCTTGGGGTGTGGCAGTGAATGAACGAAATGAAATAGCTGTAACTGATTTTGAAAATTATACTACTACATGAGAAATTTCTGCAATTTGATTGGCTTAGAGCAGTGGTATTTCAGCTTAATTTGAAATACGTACATGTGAAAATTACAAACCTTCTAAGGGTAGTAGTATAAACAATTAATAGCATGATTTGTACGTGATATTTGGCATAAATACCACTAGTGATATTTCAAAATTGTCTCAAATTTCACTCGCCTAACGGCTCGTGAAATTACGTATAACAATTTTGAAATATTACTCGTGGTATTTATGCCAAATATCACTACAAATCATGCTATTACCTATACTAACCGAGTCCAAATTTTTAGTTGTGATGGAAAATTCATAAGATCTTTTGGCAAAAAGGGTGTAAAAAAGGGAGAATTTAAGGATCCTTCGGGTATAGCTTATTTAAATAATGGAAATATTGCAGTAGCTGACAGTATTAACAACCGACTGCAAATATTCACTGAGCAGGGGGAGTACCTTACTAAAATTGGCGGTGAAGGAAATCTTGATTATCAGTTTAATTATCCATGTGGTTTATCGGTAGACAATGATGGTAATATTATTGTTGCTGATTCAGAAAACAAACTAATCAAGATCTTCACTCCAAGCGGCCAGTTTCTTAGAAAGTTTGGCGGAGAAGATTTGTTAGTTGATCCCTTTCATTGTATTCAGAAGGATCAATATTTCATTGTATCAGACAACGGTGATCACTGTATCAAATTGTTTGATACAGAAGGTGATTTTCTGTATAAATTCGGGAATGAAGGAAAAGGGGATGGGGAATTCGATAGGCCTCATTGCTTATCAGTTGACAAAGCAGAGCACCTTATGTTGTGTGATTGTCAAAATAACATAGTTCAGGTATTGGACCTTAGTGGAAAGTGCATAACAAAGATTCGTGTTCCATATGGCGGTGAAATTGAACCGTTTCAACATCCAACCTCTACGGCAGTTCTGACTGATGGCAGAATAGTTTTGACTGATTGTGGTAACGATCGCATGCTGATAATTGAATAAAAATACATTGCAAAGTTAATCATATAAGATACGCAGATTCTTTGATCTCAAATTGCTGTGAAATCTAAATGGCTGTAATTGAACAAATTATTTTACAAGGCTCTCTTTGTTGTTTTTAGATTCTTATATTTTTATGGTTTTTTTGTTGTTGTTTTTTCTGTGACAACATCTTACGATGCATGCCAGTAATTGATGTCGTGTATTCAGTCCAGTACTGCCTCAGGTGTTCAGGTAGAAGATCGTAATAATTGAAGTCTTTTGAGTGCCAGTTTGTCAATATTGTACGTAATGTTTATTAAACTAATTTTTTTTATTGTCAAGAGTGATGACTAACCAACACTATAGCATTTACGCACTTGTTTATAGTGTGATTATTTGTAATCACGCAATAAAAATAGTTTTTTGTTCTTAAAACGGTTTATTGTATTTTGTCAGGAACGGGCTCAGGATGTGAGTTGTTTATTACCCCAAAGAAGTGCTGGCTGAACAGTAAACTATAAAATCAACATTGACGTATCATAAAACGCCAGTGCTGCATTCTGCTTTCTTAGTGATTAACAATACGGGTTAACAATCCTTCTGGTTTTCTGGTTTTGGTTGACGGTTTAAAACATTCATATTAATTTTTACTTGACACTTGCAATTGCAAATTATGTTGTGGCTTCTAGTCAGCGAGGATTGCATTGCAGCTCATAGCACATTATCAGAGCCAATAACGATCATCGGGTGCTGGCAATTAAGGATTTTCAAGACATCGCGGACGCGGCCATCAGATTGCCTGAAAAAATCACCATGAAAAACGAAGAGTAAGGAGGTTCTTTTTCAGGGACTCTGAAGTCGCTAATTGGTACCATTTTCAGGCTTCAGGTATATGACAGAGTACGGATTTTACTAGCTGAAGTATATAAAAGGGTAGGGAAATCTGTCATTCTGGTCTGTAAAAGGGCCCAAAAGGGCTAACAGATGACTATTATCACTGAAGGGATACAAAAGTCTCAACAAGGTATGTAAAAGGGGTACCATTTGTCAATAGAATGTATACGAAAGGGGTACCTTTTTTGTGAAAAATGGTATATAAAAAGGTAAGGGGTTGGACCTCGGGGCGCAGCCTCCCCGTATAAACATTTGTTGAGTACCCCCCGGGGGGAGGGGGTTCATATATTTAGTAAAGGTGGAACTTACTTTTAAAAGATCTTTTGCGAGAAACGTCGAAAGTTCCCTACATTTATAACTTATTTTAAACAATGGAAACATTGTTGTGGCTGCCACCTTTAACGGACGACTGTAACTATTCACTGGGGAGGGGGGAGTTCATCTCAATTGCGGACATCTTTTTTCTGAGGAACTTTTTGTAGTGAACATCACTTGAAGGCTGCTTCATGCATGGAACCCATTACCTAGCTTGCGAGCACGTTCTCCTATTTGGGCGAGCAAAGCGAGCCGCGCGAGAACGCGCGAGCGAGCGGCTCGTCTCGCGCGTCCACTTTTCACTGACGATATCCCCCAAATGGAGAGCTTGCTCGAAGGCTACCCATTACCATATATGGATTCCCGTTCGTACCCAATCGCCTTTTATTTGTCTCCAGCTTTGATATATTGCTGTTTTCCTTCGCAACTTTCGAACCAGCGTGCAATTGCAAGAGACGACCGTGGGAAAGCCGTCAGTGTCGAAGGCGTCCCCAGCGGCTCAAGAAAATTTGCTTTAAATTGAACCAAATCAGTGTCTGGGTTTCATAAACTGACTCTGACGTGTAAACATACTGCTAGCAACAAATTTCAAAAGAGTCCGACAGATTCTCTCATTTCTTTAGAGGTCAAGGATTTTCCTCTTAATTCGTAGAAAACTCGGAAGTGTTTCTCAGCAGTTAGACACCGTAAAAACATGTCAAACACAACCTTTATGAAGAAGTATCCTGTTCTGTATTTATGAGCCTGTTCACTGATCCAAAAATATCGCCGTGCTTTCATACATTTTGCCTTCGTTGTTTGAACGAGCTTCAGCGAACAAATGGCAAACATGGCGAGATTACATGGCCGGAATGTCGCAGAAAGTTCCAAGTTCCTGGAAGTGGTTATCCTAAAGATTTGCCGGCCAATTTTAGAATGAACAGATTGTTGGATGTTATGGGTATTCAAAAATGCAACATCGCTGGACTGAAGTGTGCCAAAAAAAAAACTGCGAAAAAACAAGTACCCAAAGTTCTTACTGTATCGTTGATGGTTAAAGCAAACGGTGAAGGTGTTCGTTCTTTGAAACAAATCATCAGCCAGACTAAATCCAGCAACTCAAAAGCGGAAGGAAAAGGAATCACTGGCGTGACTGTTGGACTTGAAGCACAGTTTGTTTTAACAACACGAAATGCTGAGAATGAGCTATGCTACAAAAAAATCTGACATCGTAACCGTGGAAACTAAAAATGATGGAGGATATAACTGCGCCACTGAAGCACAAGTCCACGATAACAAAGGTTGCAGCTACTTTGCCAAAGAAGCAGGAACTCGCCAGACATCAGTGATGGTAAATGGAGAAGATGTTAGTTGCTGTCCATTCACTGTTCAAGTTAAACCCAGGCAGTACAAAGCTGTGTTGTCATTCGGAGGAGAAGGCTCATTTGCTGGAATGTTTGATGGACCTTGGAGTGTGGCAGTGAATGAACTAATGAAATTGCAGTAATTGAGTCCAAATATTTAGTAGTGATGGAACTTATCTAAGGTCTTTTGGGAGAAATGGTGATCAAGAGGGAAAGTTTAAATACCCTGGAGGTTAGCTGATTGTGATAACACCCGACTGCAAATATTCACTCGGCGGGGTGAGTACCTAACCCAAATTGGCGGTGAACGAAATCTTGATCATCAGTTTAGCTATCCATGGGGTGTACCTGTAGAAAGTGATGGTAATATTATTATTGCCGATTCAAATAACAAACTGATCAAGATCTTCACCCCAAGCGGCCAGTTTCTAAGAAAGCTTGGTGGAGAAGATTCATGAGGTGATCCCTGTCACTGCATTCAGACGGATCAATATCTTATCGTATCATACGCAGGTGATGACAGTATCATTGTTTAATGCAGACGGTAATTTTCTGTATAAATTCGGGAATGAACGAGACAAGGATGTGGAATTAAAAAAACCTCGTTGCTTATCAGTTGACAAGGCAGGACACTTTATGGTCGGTAATTTTTTAAGTCACACAGTTCAGGTATTGGAACTGAATGGAAAGTTTATGGAGAGTTAAATGCACCAAGGTCAACCGCAGTTCTCAGTGATGGTAGAATAGTTGTGACTGACTTTGATAATATTCGTATTCAGATAATTGAATAAGTGTCCTACAAAATTAATCATATGTTAAATGTTATGTATTATCAATTTGCAGACAAACCTGACTCGTTGCTTTTCAATTTATTTGTTGCTTTCTTTTTTACTAGCTTTTTTTTGGAAAGCGTTTTCGTCTTGGTCGGTGATTGACTGGTGAATCGATAGTCTTACTGTTTTCTATCCTCAGTCTTTTCCGTGACGTCAACAATATCATTACCCGCGATGTCCATAAAACTATGTTGCTATTTACTGTGTGATTTTGTGGGCCGGAAGCTCTAAGAACGGCTCACAGGAATGGTTTAGAAAACAACGGCCCTAAGCCAAACAAAACTAACAATGAACCCCAACTCTGAAACAACAGAACTTTGGGCCAACAAGAACCTATCAAATTAGAGGTTCTAAAGAGGTTCTGGCCAACAGGTGATTTTTGTCAACAAGGACAAGTTTTTGTATTGTCGTTTTGTATTTTGTGAAAAAATAATAAAGAAACAAACAAAAAGGAAACCCCTTATGCAAACTATATATTGTCTTCAGAACCTTAGGCGCTTTTCATTCAGTAAAAAACTTCAGAAATTTTGGTAAGAAATCAAATGGATCGGTTCGGTCCGACCGGAATATTTGGGACCACCCCTGAAAGTGGTCTATTTTGACCGATCCAGTCATTTCGGTTCGGTGGGACCAAAATGTACCTTTCCATTGAACATGTGGAATTTCCGAAATTTCTAACAGGAATTTTTGTTGAATGGAAAGCGCCCATTGTCTCTTGCGACTAAAATAATCGTCCAAACCCGCTTATGTAGTACGACGTGAAATCAAAATGGCGGTCCAGTTGGTGTCAAACTATAACATGATGGTGATGATATAAATAATGATGATAATAGTAATAATAACAATAATGATGATGATGATGTATGACTCTCAGTTTGAATTTTAGAATGTTGTATGATGATGATTATAATAATAACTCCTTATATATTCGGCAGTATTTATAGCGCTAAGGCTAATGGGGCCGAACAAATGTTTGAAACAAATAATTTAAATCAAACCTTATCCGAAATCGAATCCTAAACCGAATTCCAACCGGCCAGAGGTAAACCAGTTGGCTATTTACAAGCGTGGTCGAGAATTTCGGGACTCAGTACTCTAACCAAATCCTGCCAGGGCAAGACATGAACTACATAATATTCACATTCCAATCTCTTGAAGCAAAGATATCAGGCCTCGGTGACAGATGATCGATGTGATAATTACAAGAGGGTAAAATGACGACATGAAGGCTTTGTCACATGCTTCCCCCCCCCCCCGCCCCTTCGTTTTCCGATCCCTCTTCTTTCCCTTTCCCGTTCACATATCTGCCTTATTCGCCTGATCCTCGAGTAGAGAGCCTGCACTCACAGGTTAACCAAGTTTACACATGTTGTTGTCTGCTCATCTCCCCAGTGTATCGTCATGATTTTTATGAGTTGACAAAGCACAATTGGCCACATCAGTCGCTTTTCGTATCTGGTTTGAAGTGGTAACCTTTTTGGTTTTCAGCTTCATATTTTTGACTTGTGGATTACGCGTAGCGTAAGGAACAAGGTATTGTGTGCGATATGCAAATTTGTCACTCAGGTGAAGACACCGTTCGTAATTAGTCGGCTCCGCACGAAAGCGCCCGTTGTCAAAACGACAACTGTCGTAGATCGATCGTTCCCGTTCCGCGATCAAGAAGTGCTGAGCGTGCATTGTGCCCATAGCTTTTAATGTTATGACTTTGTACCTTTTACAGGACGATAAGTTGTCTTCATGTGGACTTTGAATGTTTCAAATTAGCACTATGGCCAACTCTGAGACAAAAGTTTATGAACTTTTGAAGCTTTTTGACTCGTCCAGGCGATAATGACGAAAAGATCAGCAGCTGTCATGGTTTTTAGGGAAATATCATTCTGAAATGAAATCTTTCTTTGTTCGATAAAAACGGAAATGTTTACTGTTGTTGATTCGTAATTGATTCTCCTCATGTAAACGCCGAGTATATCAAGCTGCTAGAGAGTTCGCGACGGTTTTACGAGACACTAGTCCGCCAAATGTTCTTCAAATGCGACGAAATGAGTCAAGTAGGGCTTTAACTGTCAAAACCCTGCTTGTTTTCCTCGAATATATCTTTCAATTCTTCATAAATAAAGCTCTACCAGCTTAAACAGGGTCGACCGGCAGAATTTCATGGGCAAAAGTGTTAAAAACGATTAATTTAAGGGTGTTTTTCAATCCAACGCGTTAACCTTCCACGTCGGAGCTCCGAGGTTCTACTCATCGCCGCTGAAAACGTTTTTTTTTTTGTCCTTTTTTTTGTTGTTTTTCCGTAAAACAGATTTTCACTTGTTGACAGACTTAAAATATACCGGTAGACTTATTGCAGGTTTCATTTCTAAAAAACAGTAATTAATAATCCACAGGTTAGCCTTAGGCAGCCTTTGATTTCTATATTTACCACTGAAAACAAAAAAAATTCTTCCGGTTCCCCTGAAAACCAGAATAGTATTTACGCATTGCTACCCCGCCTACATGATAGTCAGCACCTTCCTTGTAGTAGAGGTATGATTACTCCCTCTGTCTGATTTTCTTATCACAAATAAAAAACTTCCCTGCTCATCATCCGTCAATCCATGAAAATTAAACAAAAATAAGCCAGGTGATGACTGTTGCCTGCGTAGTTCCCGGTTTTGCTGGCAGATAGTCGTTACGGGGATTCATAGTCGAACTTTGGTAACTAGGACGTGGTTGACTGTTTGGTGTCAACGCTACTGAGCCTTTAAAACAAATGGGTCATATAGCAGCTGCTCGGAAGAGAAGTCACCAGTGGTGCCTAACCCTGACCCCAAACAATACTAAAACAACAGCGCTGCGCGCAGTTACTATTTATAGACCGAAACTCCGACAAACAAACTGAAATTAACATTAGCGAATTCCTCACTTTAATTTGTCTGTCTTTTGTCATTAAAATGAGAAAAATGACAAAACTCAGACAAAAATTGCAAATTAGTCACTCTGACGTCATTCGCGCGCTACGCTATTGAAAGAATGACGTGTTATTGTTTCCTGCGACCAATTAGGAGAGACCTTACGAGCAGCTCCTACAAAACAAATTAAAAAACGATCGTTTTTTTCTTTAGAGAAACGCTCATGGCAAAGATATTTTACGGTTGGTGGAGAAAACTTCAACTACTTATGGACGTGAGAATGATGGAAAGAATGGTACGAATTCTAACTTTTTTATTTGCTTATGTGTTATTTATTTTATGTTATTTTATTGTTTAAATTTTGTTGTTATTCGTCGGTTTTGTGTGTGTGCTGGACTACGAAAAGGGCAAACCTGGGGTGGAGGGTCTCCCATAGTTAAAATGCAAGGATGCCCATCTTCTCGATTTGGTGCGTCAGACAGGAGCAAATTTTTAGTCTGACAGAGGGGACGGAAATCCTTATATTTTTACCCATACAGATATCGCTTAGGGTTGTTCATAAAAAAATAAACCGGTATATCGTCGTAAAACAAACCAGGGATTGTGATAGTGTTGCTGTGAACAGTGATTTTCTCTCAACCCTTCGCGTGTCACCTTGCTTGCGAGTGGCGATTTCACCCGCTATTGTATTTCACTCTTTCTACTATCACTAAAATGAGGGAATAATAGCAGTCTACGGTATAGCGTCGTATTTTAATACAATATACTTGCTATCGGTCTCATCCATTTCTCAGGCCATTCTCCATAACGACGAGACTGTAAAGAGACATTATCTTCATTACTGGGTTGAAAGAACGCGGGAAAAGTTAGACGAGCGGCAGCTGGACGTAAGTATTTCTACTCGTTTCTTGCATTAGGTTTAACAATTAGTTCATTCTTCAGCTATGCGTATGTCGAGATATTGAGCAATTGGGAAGTTTGGAGAGCACTCAAGAGGCTAGAGATAATTCAGGGATAAATTACTCCCCCGAGTTGTACTCCACTCAGTCCTATCACCTTCACTTTACTCAGCAATCTGCTAAAGTGACCTTTAAATTGTCTATTGTCTATTTTGACTCACTTTTGTTCTATTTCAGTCGGTTTGTCTAAGACCTTTAAATTGTCTATTTCAGGCTTTGGCAGATAATCATCGAAATCAAAGATTGCTCCTGATGGGAATTGCAAGGTGGAGAGAATTTAACAGAGAGACGAAGGAAAGGTAATCATGCGAATTTTACAGTTTAGTTGTGATCTCTAGATTTGGTACTGAAACTTATCCGTGGGAATACATTTCTAGCCAGATCTTAAGCGCGCAGTCCGGGAAAGTTACTAAGGCATATTACATTTTAACGTAACTATCTTTCACTTGAAAAGGGCCGCAATTTTGACTCACTTTTGTTCTATTTCAGTCGGTTTGTACAGAAGTCAGCAGTGAGACATCA
This sequence comes from Porites lutea, assembly GCF_958299795.1. Taxonomy (NCBI): domain Eukaryota; kingdom Metazoa; phylum Cnidaria; class Anthozoa; order Scleractinia; family Poritidae; genus Porites; species Porites lutea. Next base: position 7,627,119 of record NC_133204.1, read on the forward strand.
CTACATCCATCTGCTGAAAAAAACCTGGGCAGCTTGGAAATATGTGAGTAACTGTTCATTTTTGAGCAGAAACTGTCACTAGCTTACGCTTACGACTCAAGCATGAACGCAAGCGATGTACTGGGAGGCACTAATGCGTTGTTGACCTTTTTTTGGAACAAAATCGTCACAAAAAGTGCTAGCTAGGTCTGTGTATTTTGTTTGTGCTTTCACTTGTCACGCGTAAAAAAAAACCGTAACTTTTCAACATTTATTGAATAACGACCAATTATGAGAATCTGGTGATTCAGACACATGAACAATTGCCTTGCCGTCGAGTGTGTTTTTAACGTAACATTTTTGCTTCACAGAATTGGTATTGATGAGAGATTAATATAATTATATATGTAGCTGCCATTTAATGTCCTTGGGGTAAAGAAACCAAAGCATCACAATCCTTTTTTTCTGCATGGTTTGTTTGAAAAGAATTGAAAGTCTTGTTTACCGCGATCTGAAGATCAAAACTAATAAATCCCGGCTAAGACAGTCACTAACCATTGTCTAGTGTTCAGTGAATGTAAAAAAGTGTTGCACGTTATTTGACGTTGCAGAATCAGAGTCAGATCAGATCTGATCTTGTTTAAATTCACAATGTTTATTCGTGATGTGTATTCCCTTTCAGTTTGTTCATCAAAAGCAACTGAAATGGCAGAAACAAGCTCGCGCCGATCTCCATTACCAACAGCGTCTTCTCTCTGTTGTTGTGAGCTCTTGGAAGGTACGTTGCTTTGGATCATGACAGCTCTCTTCTAAGTAGTAACCTGTGTACAGCAGTCCCCTCCCCTCAAATAAAATCGTCATGGCGAGCGTATTCATGAAAACGAATCTCGGCGTCAGTAACAGACTAACTAATATTGTGCTTTTTTCCTGTGTAATGTTTTAGGATTACAAGAGTCACGTGCACGCTGCTAAAAGCTGCAGCGACAGCAAGCTTCAAATGCACAACAGCAAACGTTTAAGGTAAGCTAATATTTACTTAGCCTTTCTTTCATGGAGAGACTGCAATACATTCCCTAAGTTTTTGACGGATTATTAAGCCTACTTACCAAAAACCCCTTCAAAAACATCGCTCTAAAACTGTTGTAAACGTGGTTTTCTGAGTAGACAGCATCCACTTTGTTGTGTTAATTTCGTGTATGAAGTCAGTCCACAACACTACCCCGTGTGACTGTGGACTGGTGTGCGCAGGCCTGCAAAAAAAGTTTTTTAGTTTGTATTTGTGTAAACAAAAAATGTCAGGTGACAAAGGACAGATTTTTATTGCCTCCTTCCTGCTGTTTCTTCTCTTTTTCATCCTTGCGCCTTGACGGCGTGCTTTCTCTTCCACCCCCTCCCAACGGTTTTTTGCTGTCCATCTCCTCCCGTCTTCCCCCCTCTTCTTTCGTACTATTCCCCACCCCCACCCTACTTCTCTCTCCTCAAGAATTCTTCTTAATATGGCGCCTCGTTCTCTTCCTCTTTCTTTAACTGCCATTCATTCTATCAACTAAGTCTTTTATGGCTTGTTTTGGTCAGTAGTTTTCTTTGCAGTGAAAGATGTATGTTGAATTATTTTTCAGATCAGCTTTTGAAACCTGGAAGCATGCTGTCAAAGAAAACAGAGAGGAAAGACAAAACGAAAACGTCGCGGAAGCCTTTCAGAATCAACTGCTTCTTTCAAGGGTAAGCGAAACAGAAAATTACATCACATGAAGCTTTGATTAACTAACTTGCCTTCCTGATCTCAGTAGTAAAGCACTTTAACATGAAAGCGGGTAATTATAATAAACCTTTTGTTTTTAAAACATTGTTTAAGAGTTGATATATTTATGAAGGTACGAGACTTGACACACGGTAACTCCACAATTGACTCGTTTTCTAGTGCTTCACGTGTTGGAGAGAATTCGCAGCTCACCATGCAGTCAAGAAATGGCAGCAGTGGCAGCGTGTGAAGGAGTTGAAACACACGATTGAGAAAGGTGAATGAAGCGCTTAAAAAACATGATGCAAACCTATCCTAGACGTGCCTTTTAAGCTTAAAAGTTAACCTTGAAATTTCTATTTTACTGCTCAGAATTCGGTAAAGTTGGAAGATTTTAATAATTTACAGTCAAGCCTCCTTAGTTTATACTTGCACAAACTAAAAGTCAAATCTTCACCTTGTCTGATTTTGCTTTGTCTCTTCTAGGTAAATTGGCCCGTTCATTTCGCGCCTGGAAATCCTTCACAAGAAAATATGTTCAAGATAAAATCCTCAAACACAGGGCTGAAAACCATTATAACACGGCTTTGAAACGTAACGCGGTGTTAACATGGACAAGCTTCATTCATCTTCGTTTTAGAATCAAGGTGATTGTTTTTTTTTTACTTCCTCATCCATAAGGTTAACCAAAAGTATCTTTTTTACGATTTTGCTGGAAAGTAATTTGTTACTGATAGAGTTAAAAAAAACAAAAAAGGTTTAATGGGATACTGGGTACGTGTGCTACGATAAGAAGTAAGCATTGCCTTTTTCCTTTGGAACTTTAATGTGTACTAGATGCCTTGAGCAACTAAGAAAATATCTTTTCAAGGCTTCAGCTTACAAACATATGGAAACGAATATATGCATCTCGTTTTTGGCAATTTTATCTTGAGTTCTGGTTTGTTTGAAATGCTTATCGATGGTTTTTCCCCATAGATTCTTCAAAGACAGAGCATGTGGCTTCATAATCGAAGGATCACAGTTGCTTTTTTTAATAAATGGAAGATACAGGTAGGTCGCCATCTTATCTTGGTTTCAATCTACGTTCGCTGTTGTAGTCTGCCTTATGTGTTGTCACATCTAGATTAGGGTAACAAAACCTTAACTTGAAAAAGCTAGCATAAACGATGAAAGAAAACTGAAATTCAGTGGAACATGGCTGAGTGTTGAGTTTAAATTCCTTCTTTGCCAAGTTTTCCAGCTCTTTACTGCTCGTGAATCTTTACTAGAGATTCGCAGCGACCAATAAGTGACCCAGTGTTTTTGTAAAATCGGAAAGCAATCAGTCGTCTCCAGGCCCTCTCTCTTTGTACATAGTAGTGATGGCGTAATATCGGAATAAGAGAACAAGATTGTGTTACTGTATAGCAACTTAAACAAGGAACAATAAACTAGAATGGACCAATAACAAGTAATTTGTGCTTTGTTGCTGATCCTCTGACCCCAGCAATTGCCGTTAAGCCTTATGGGTCACCAGAGTGTTATAAACTCTTGAACTGTCCCATAGAGAAAGTAGAGTCTCAGCGCTTCTGCAGTTAGTCGATAAGAAAACCTCAAATCTTTATTTCAGCACTGTGCTGTAATTCAAGAAAAGAGACGAACAGTTCTGGCGTTATGGGAGTGGAGCATCAACTTGCAAAGAAAGGTGGGTCTTGTTAGTATTTTATCAAATAAAAGTCCATTTATATCGGAAGAATTTATCCTCGTCTAATCTTTTAATTACAACAAAAAATGTGTTTAAAATATTTTTTTCTAGCGAAATTCTTTGAGGCTAGACGAGGTGATTGTCGCTTAACCTTGGAAAAAAAAGGATGTTTCGTTTTGCTTTTAGAGGAGAAGGATTAGTGATGTTAGTTTGAACAAAGTTACTATTAGGTAGCTTAGATCACGCACCAACTGAGCTTTTTACATTAGATTTTTTTAAAAATTTGTATGTATTAATTATCTTCCTCCTTACTTTTACGACAACCTTCTTTATACAGCCACCTATTCATGACAGAACTAATTACTCAGGAGAACCCCTCCCCCCACCGCCCCCCCCCCCCCCCCCATCCTCTACGGATTTGTAAAAGAGTCAAGATAAATCGGTGCTGCGCGCTCGCCATAATAACAGTTCACTCGAGACATGCACAGTGTTTACTTGTGGTGCTTTTAATCAGTGATTATTTTGCTTTCGTTTTCAAGGCGTTTTATGCCCTCTTGGAATACGCAATTGGTCGTAAGCGGAAAGCAGTTCGTATTAGCAAAGCTTTGGAAGAAAGACGAAACAGGCTTCTGCGTGCAGGAGTGACTCGTTGGATGAAGGTGGGTTTCAAAACAATTTGTCTCGTGTTGGGTTTTAAATCTCTTTTGGGTTTTAAATCTCTTTTTTGTCAGAATAGCAACATGTTTCCTTTGCAATTTCAGGTTGGTTTTTATCTAGCAGCGGAAAGAGCGAGATTTGCTCAAGAACGGCAGATGGAGGTAGGTTTGGCTGCGGTACTGTGTTACGCTCTTTAGCAATCCAACAGTTAGTGCCGGTCTTTTTAGGCGGACTTTTTTTATTTCCATAAAAATATCTATCTTTCTCTTGCATTTTGAGAAGAATATCTCTTCTAAGGGTTATCTTTTGATTTTAATTCCACGATAAAGGGGATTAAGGATAACAAACCCCTTTTTACCCCCCAAAAATCTGTAAATGCTTGGTAAAAGTAATGTTGTAATATTATCTGAATTTTTGGCCGACCTTGTTGACTTTACGTTATTGCCCATATTTCTTGATCACCTGTTTACAGGCGGCTCACTCCGTCCATCAGTGTGTGTATCGTTGCGCAATGCACTGGAGACGAATAACAGCAAAACGACTCAGGCAAAGAGGAGGGAGACCGAGACCGAGACCTGTGGTCCAAGCTAAACCTGATTTGCCAGTTAAAAGTCTGCCTGGAGCATCTGGCTCAGTCCCTTTAGTGCAGCCTTTACCTGTAGTAGACCTTCACAGGTATGTAAGCAGCACAGTTTATAACTATTCTTTATTTTTATGACCTCATTTCCAAACTCGTTTGCATATTTAATGTCATTTATCTCAAGAAAATGTTCACAGGTTTCATTGGAATCCACGTTTTGCACACAAAAAGCCATTCTCGGTCTCTGATTTCTTGCAATAATTATAAACATCGTGAAAGACTGAAAACCATCATTATTAGCGTCTTCACATAATTCTTAGATTAGTGGAATTCAGATTCTGCAAAGCATTGTGTACGTTGCGTTTTCTAATTTTCTTTCAAGCATTGTTTATGTATTATCCTGGGTATTAGATAGTGAATTGGAAATATTTGAAAGAACAATAAAGTTGGTAAAATTGAAGTGATTTAAATAGTTTTTAACGCAGTTGTCCTCTCTTTTCAGAATCGTTTCAGATTCATCAAAGGAGCGCCCTCGTCCACGAAAACCAGATTATTTGAGAGAATCCTTTGATCTTACCCAACTCACAAGAGCGGCAAATGTACCACCGACAGTTCCACCCAAACCATTTTCAACTATGAACGATTCTGAGACATTACCACGCCTTTCCCCACCCCGCCCGTGTGATCAAATGAGGAGCAATATCCATCCCCACCAGAGGACCCCTCGGGAAGAGTCGATCGCGTTTCCCTCATCTTCAGGGGAGGAATCTGTTCTTGCTACAGAGGAGTCAAGACATACTGTTAGAGACGCGCATGGTCAGAATTTTTAAATGTTGCCTTTTTTCTCATCTTTGTCTCTTTACTTCATTATTATGATAACTTAAAGAGCTGCAGACAAAACACAAGTGAGCATATTTGGAAAAATTAGCCCTTATCAGTATTTTTTTAAAATTATGTGTTATATTTGCGTTAGGTAAAAGGTAAAGGCGCACACGAGCCAAAGGCATAAACGGCCGTAACTTATCCTGGTCTCATTAGCATGAAGCACTTAGGAGTATTGCTACTCCCCTCGGACGGGATGCAAGTGCATCGCAAGTTTAGTCCCTAGCAGTATGTCGGTACCCATTTATACACCTGGGTGTAGAGGGACAAAGTGGAGTAAAGTTCCTTGTCTAAGGAAAGAACGCAACGGGCGAGGCTTGAACCCCGGACCTCCAGATCCGGAGTTGGAGGTGTTCACCACTCGGCCACACACGCCTCCTTTTATATTTGCATTAAGCTATATTTAAAAGAACACATCCTGTAAGGTCGCTTTGCATCAGCCTGAAATCCCAGGTCAACCCGCTTAGAGGAAAGATTCCCGAAGACCTTCTGAGTAGAATGGCCTCATTGCGATATAATACTTGCGAATATACCTTAGGCTTAAATGACTGCTCTGAAGCACAGTTGATAGACAAAGACTGATTTAACCGACGGGAATGACTTGTCATTCTTTCCCTGGTAACTCTTTCTGTTTGCTTGTTTGTTTATTTTTTATATTTAGACTCAACGAAAGCTGCTTTTAGTGAAAGGGAATATGATCTTCGAAATGCAACTTTCAGACCAGTTAAAAAGACGTCTGTCAAACCATTTGTCACCACGGAAAGGGTACGAGGGGCCCACACAGGACCTATGTTAATGCCTCCCTCATCCTTCATTTTACCTGCTCGCAGTAGAGAAACTTCAAGGAAGTCTTCTTGGCCTGACGAGACTGTGGTACGAGCTTCCAACTCTTCCCATCCTGCATCTACACCGCACACCTCCCCAGTCAGTCAAAATCAAATGGAGTTTAGTCCTTCCTCAGAAGCGTCGTTATCAAGTAGAAGTTTGGAGGAGGATGAAGGTAGAGAAGATAACAGCTGTATAGAGTACTGCAAGGAAGAGGAAGAGAATGGAGAAATGGTGGACATGGAAGATGGGAAAATGGAGGAAGAGATGGACAAGGAAGGAGAAGAGGAGAATTCGGAGGATGAAGGAGAGGAAAGAGATGAGGATACATCTAATGGAAAACAGGTGGGCGAGGGTCGGAAACCGAAGAAGGTGCGAGAGAAGACAGTAGGAAATCAATTGCTTCATCGGCAAAGAGATCAAGGAAATCTTCAGGAACGAATTGCTGCCATGAAGAATACACTGCACGAATTTCAAGAATTAAAGACGGCTTACAGGTGAGTGAACAACTAGCGATGGTTGATGAAGTTTTGTTGTTTTTTGTTCGATGATGATGATGATCATAGTCATATTATGGGTACGATAGTAACAAACGACATTAGGGCCATTTATACGAGGAAAAATAAGACGCGTCCTACATTGGACGCGTCTTAAATAAGACGCGCACTTTCCGTATAAACGGCACATTTCGTCTAAAATAAGACGCGGCTTAGCTAAGATGCGTCTTATTTTAGAACAGGGGCGCTTTCAATTCAACCCAAAATTTCGGTAATTTCGGTTGGTTCATCAAATGGAACGAACCATTTCGGTTTGGTCCGACCGGAATATTCGGGACCAGCTTTGAAGGTGGTCCACTGTGACCGGTCTGGTCATTTCGGTCGGTCGGACCGAAATGTCCCTTTCCATTTGCCAAAATTGTTGTCCCCATTACCGCTCTTTTCTATCCTGCTTACAAGACCAAGTTGTTTCCAGTGGAAATTGAAGTGCTGTGAGTAAAGCATGACATCTCAAATAGTTTGAATCAGTTGCAATTTTTTTCGATTTTTGATATTTGCCATTAACAGGTGAAAAAAAGTGTGAGAAATCAAGCTACAGTTGTATAAAAGTCCGTGAGAATCAGCGTGGCGTATTATTTGTCTGAAACCTGTCGACGATATTTAACTAAAGCAATTTATCAATTAAGCTGAAATGAATACGACAAAGCCTGGCTGAATGCAAATTGGCTAAAACACCGAATTTATTTACCGCACAGTTCCAGGAATTGCTTCGAATCGTTCGAATATTCTGAGAAACGTATCGCTTCAATTCACAAGAATTTTTTACCTTCACTTGCATTCATAGGCTTTCTACACAAAATAGGATTCCTCCGCCTTTAGTTTTCCACCGCCCCTTTTCGAAAGTCGAGTGTTCTTCAGGATATAAACAGTATTTACTTTTCTCTTTTAGAGCGTAATTATGAGTGTGCTGAGAAGCCACAATAACAAAACGCGCGGTGGCTTGGGTCGGGTCTGTGCAACCGGAATGTACCGTTCCATTGAGCACGTGAAGTTTCCGAAATTTCAAACCGGGATTTTTGTTGAATGGAAAGCGCCCCAGCTCTTAACACCTGTTCTTAGATAAGACGCGTCTTAGCTAAGACGAGAAAAACTTCGTATTAATGACCTTCGCGTCTTACATAAGACGCGAACGCATAGTGCGCATGCGTTAATTTTTGGCGCGCCACGTTGTATTGCCGTTGCTACGGGCAACGTTCACATGAAAACGAGTCAAGAACAGAAATAAGACGCGAACCATTTATATGAGCTGTTCTCGTCGTAGATAAGACATGCTCGTATAAATGGTACAGTTCGCGTTTAACGTAAGACGCGTCTTATTTTTCCTCGTTTAAATGGCCCTATTGTCTACTATCATGCACTCCCTATCACAAAAGAAAAAACTGCTAATCGTAGGTAACAATTCATGATGACTATTTTTATATCAAAATGCCTTGGATTTTGTGATTACGTTCGCGCTTTATCCTACTTCTAGTAGAGCCAAAGTGAGATTCAAAATCGTGTTCGGGTAATTCACGCATTCTACAATTTTTTTCTAGTCGTAAGAAGAAACAGCGGGATCAATTGTCCATTTGGGTTCAGGAGCAGAGAGAAAACCTAGGATCAAACCACTTGGACGAAGAGTTCTTGCAAACTGAACAGTGTTTGGACGAGGTAACGAACGTTAAAATAGTGATACTGTAAGTATTATGCCATTTTTAAGCATGACCAAGGAGTTGATCTCGGTACTGTCTAGAAACAAATCCAGTGAACAATGAGTGCGTTGGTTACCTAGAGGGATTTTTTTAGCTCGTACGCGAACCGACCCGCGCCTGCGAAAGAAGAAAGAAAATTCTTTGTCAACCAGGGCAGGCTTCAATTGAACACGGGAATCTGGGATGATGTGCAAGTGCAGCGCTCCGGCCGCTCGGTGATGCATGAAAGTTCTTTTTTGTTTTAAAATGTCATGACTTTGTTGGTTTTTTGTTCGGATGAACGACATCTTCACTGCGTTCGGGTATATTAAGACGGTTAAATATTGATTGTCATTACTGAGAATGTGTTTTGTTTTTCATTTAGCTGAACGAAGAAGTTACAGAGATGGCACAAAGAATAAAACAAAATCGACCACTTGTTGAAGAAGTAGCTGCATGCATCGGCGAACTTATTCACAAATCTACATTAGGATCTTTTACCTAGCTAGTCACCGCTTATATCAGGTCAGCAAACGTACTGAGATAAACGCTCAAGGAAGTTTATTGTGCGGGGTTTCCTTTCTGGTGGCCGGTCGATGGAGCGGGTCATCTGTCGCAGACGTTCGTTACAGAATTGGCGTGGACGTCTTTTCTGGTGGTCTCTACGCCGGGAACAATGGGCAGGCATACATAGGAAAGAGCTGGTAAAGGACGTTTTTTTTTTTGCCAGTTCTGACTCCTTTTGGTAGTGAACATTGTTTTTGGCTCTTAGCTTGAACATGCCCAAATCCCAAGTCCTCGCAGCTATAGAAGGTGAATTCTCCACTGTCACGTGATGAACTGGAAATCCTTCTGTTACGAACGCCGCCTTCAATGCGTGACCCCCAGTTTTTTTGTAGGTGAGAAATGGCAACAAACCTACCCCACCCTACTCCACCCAGGCTAGGGCACAGTGAAGTCCAACGTGTCTTTTGAATATTTAAATTATGTTCTTGTAATTAGTAACTCCGAACTTACATCGTACAACCCTTATATGGATGCATTCTTTGTAATTTTGAAAAGGTATATTAAAAATTATATAATTATCTTAAACGCCGAGTTTGACTTTATATAACTTTATTAAAAATAAGGCTTAAACCGTGCTGGATGTCCAACCATTTTTTTCCAGGTTAAGTCTTGTTTTCTTAATAGCCAGTGAACAGACTTCCCGTTGTTTAAGATAAGAAAATCGAGCAGAGGGAAAATTTGGAAAACGGCGCATCTTAGCTAATGGTCACTACTAGTCAGTTATTGATAGCAACAATTTTCAAGACATCCCAACACACTCTTTCACTTCCTGGGTGAGGATCAGTGTCGGAACAAACGAAACTGTCCATTATTTACGGGTGTTCATATTAAGTGGGTGTCTGTAAAGCGGGGTTCCACTGTAATGCAAAATAAAATTGAAATTGAAATTATTTTGTTCAACTATGCATTTGATACATTCTGGGTTCAACGTTGGACATTGTCCTTTAGTAACGTTTTGAATAGTGAGAAAACGGCCAATAGGTCAAGTGAAACCTATGTAAAGCGTCGACTGTACTGCTTTCACCATCATTCATTCATCATTCATCATCAATGATTAATTTTTCCTTTTCTCAGATTCCAGTCATGGGCCATGGACCCCCCATTTTGGATCGGGTTGATGGATGACTTACATAGACCGGGCCCATGGACCCCCTGTAATGGACAGGGTCCATGCGCCCCCTCAAAAAAATTAAGAAGGAGAAATGAACAAGATACAAATAAACATTTTTCAACAATATTATAGTTTTAGTGACAACCTCAGGGACAAGTTCTGGGTTGGCCAGTCATTTTGACCTGTTACGTGGACACAAAACATGGACCCCCATTTTGGACCGGGTCCATGGACACTTTTTCTTTAAGAAGGAGTTGAAAGTAGAAATGATCGATAAACATTATGGCCGGCTTCAACCCACAGAAATAGTGCAAAAATAAGGTTAAGAGGTGTTGATAATCGATATTTACACCTACTTACATGATACATTTATACAAAATGATGATGATGTATGCTTATAGCCTGGCTGTATGACTCTAATGGTAAGTGTTTGCTCAGCGTTAATTGTGGATATATTTTTCTTTTTTCCTCATACAGTTAAACTGACTTTTGTTCTGGATCATGCCCTCTCCCCTTCTCATTTTGTTACTCGAGAAATAACTTCTGAAGCACGAAGAAATTTCCCCTTGTGTGACAGTGTTATAAATAAACACACTGTAAACAAAATAAATAACAAACAAGATACAGGGCTTAAATTAAGGTTTTGACAGAGGCCGGTCAACAATTTTTTCCTCGGTCATCTGTGGACCAGTGAAATAAACAATTGTTTTAAAATAATAGCTAATTAAGACAAAAATATTGCTCCGTCTGCATAGATGATTCTGTTTTAATTTAACAAATCACAAAGCCGCACAATGTGGCCCGTTTTATCTGTATTTGCCAAATTTGTGATTGCAGCTTAAATATTTTATGATTAACAGTTTTGTAATTTCCAGAATTCATGTGTAAACACCATGTACTTTTATTATTCTAGTATTTATTTGAATAAAGACGTCCTTCAGCAGCGATGAGCGAGGAGAAACGTCTGCCGTTCGCAGGCTATTATTTGAAAGCCGTCCACTTAACCGGTCAAAACGGCTAGCCAACCGTGAAATTATCACTAACACGACCTTATTTACCGTTCATTTCTTATTTACTTATTTACTGTTCATTTCTCCTTCTTTATTTATTTATTTTTTTTGAGGGGGGGGGGCATGGACCCGGTCCATATAAGTGGTCCATGGACTAACCTGACAGACTGACCTGAGTATCAGGCGTTTCTGGGGGAAAAGCCCATCCCCTTAGGAAGGCCTGATACTCAGGCTATCCATGGACCCGGTCAAAAATGGGGGGTCCATGGACCCCTGGCTCATGTTTTGTCCTCACTTCCTGGGGGTCAAGAGGTTTAATCTCAATTCGTAGGAAAATCGGAAGTCCTTTCTTAGACGTTACGCATAGTCAAAACATGTCAAACAATACCTCATGATTGGTTGGTGTTGTCTGTTGCCTGAGGGGCAATTAACATGACAACAACCTCGCCGAAAATATGAGCAATCCCTGATTACAACACTTCGGGGCGCATTTACTCAAACCTTGTTAATTCTCTTTGCCAGCTTTGCAAATTCGGTTATGGATTTACAAACCTTATTACACAACCTACATGAAGAAGTGTCCTGTTCTGTGTGTATGAGCCCGTTCACTGATCCAAAAATATTGCCGTGCTTTCATACATTTTGCCTTCATTGTTTAAACGAGCTTCAAAGAACGAGTGGCAAACAGGGCGAGATCACATGCCCGGAATGTCGCAGAAAGTTTCAAGTTCCCGGTAGCGGTTATCCTAAAGACTTGCCGGCCAACTTTCGAATGAACAGTTTGTTAGATGTCATGGCTATTCAAAAATGCAGCGTTGCTGGAGTGAAGTGTGGAAACTGCGACAAAACAAGCGCCCAAAGTTTCTATTGCTTTAAATGTTGCGCCTTCTGGTGCGACGATTGCATTGCAGCTCATAACATTATCCGAGCTAACAAAGACCACAAAGTGCTGGCGATTAAGGATTTTCAAGATCAAGACATTGAAAACGTGTTAAGGAGGCCAGTATTTTGTCAAAAGGAACATCATGAAAACAAAAAGCTAAAGTTCTTTTGCAAGGACTGTGAAGTCGCCATTTGTAACACTTGTGTTGTAACACTTCACGAAGGTCACGTCAAAGTGCCTTTGCAAGATGCTGCCAATGAACGAAAATTACGTTTGGAGTCCGTGTTAGAGTCTCAGAAGGTCAAGGCGCTTCAGAAAAGAAACATGATAACTAGACTACAAAGTGAGTGCAATGAAATTCAAGAACAGGTTGCTTGCGTGAAAAGAAGTGCACAGAATTTGGTTGACAATCTAATGAGAGTCATTGAAGCGAAGAAACAGGAACTTTTTAAAGAGGTGGAATTCAAAGCTCGACAGTCCATCGAGCGTCTTGTAGAGCAACAGTCGGACGTAGAAAACGAATTACAGCGGATCGAGACTTTAATTGAAAAAACTGAAACTTTCCTAAAGCGTAGCACCAATGCCGAGATTGTGCACTTAAAAACATTATTTCAAGAGGAAGTCTCTGACGAGGCAGAACTAGTCGACTGCGACCGTAAGGAACTTGGCCATTTTTTGTTCTTTCCAAACAAATCATTGATGGCTAAAGCAAACAGTGAGGGTGTTGGTTCTTTGAAACAAATCATCAGCCAGACTAAATCCAGTAACTCAACAGCGGAAGGAAGAGGAATCACTGAGGTGACTGTTGGGCTGCAAGCAAGGTTTGCTTTAACAACTCGAAATGCTGCGAATGAGCGATGCTACGAAGAATCTGACATCGTAACAGTGGAAATTAAAAATGATGACGGCCGTGAATGCGCCACTGAAGCACAAGTTCAAGATAACAAAGATGGCAGCTACAATATCAGCTACTTTGCCAAAGAAGCAGGAAGATGCCAGACATCAGTGAAAGTAAATGGAGAACATGTTAGTGGAAGTCCATTTACTGTTCAAGTCAAACCCAGACAATACAAATCTGTGTTGTCGTTTGGAGGAAAAGGGTCATCTGCTGGATTGTTTAAGGGACCTTTTGGTGTGGCAGTGAATGAACTTGGTGAAATTGTAGTAACTGATTTGATGAACAACAGTGTCCAGATATTTAGCAGTGATGGAACTTACTTAAGGTCTTTTGGCAGATGTGGTAATCAAGAAGGAAAGTTTGATAAGCCTACAGGTATAGTTTATTTAAATAATGGAAATATTGTAGTGGCTGACAGCTTAAACGGTCGACTGCAAGTATTCACTGGGCAGGGCGAGTACCTTACTCAAATTGGGTGCAAAGGAAATCTTGATCACCAGTTTGATTATCCATGGGGTTTATCTGTAGACAGTGATGGTAATATTATTGTTGCCGATTCAAATAACAAACTAATCAAGATCTTCACTCCAAGCGGCCAGTTTCTTAGAAAGTTTGGTGGAGAAGATTTATTAGTTAAGCCCATTCACTGTATTCAGAAGGATCAATATTTCATAGTATCAGACAACTTTGATCACTGTATCAAAGTGTTCGATACAGAAGGTGATTTTCTGTATAAATTCGGGAATGAAGGGGAAGGGGATGGGGAATTCAATGGGCCACGTTGCTTATCAGTCGACAAAGCAGGACACCTGATGGTCGTTGATTCTGCGAATGACAGAGTTCAGGTATTACAACTGAATGGAAAGTTCATAACAAAGTTTAAACTACTGAGTGGGGGATTACCAATCTCTACCGCAGTTCTGTCTGATGGTAGGATAGTAGTCTCTGTTCTTAGAGACAGTCGCATTCAGATAATTAAATAAATACTTTTGATACTAAATTAAAATATAATAACATAGGATACGTTTGTTATTCAACTCCCTGCAACTGAAAAAAATATTTGGTAAATTTCATTGTCGTCTTGTTTTTCTGCATTGCGTTTTCTTTGTAACAACCTTTTGCAATGCGTGCCGGTAATTGCGGTCGTGTCCTTACCGGAAGTGCTCAAGGTTTTTAGCCTGTGAATCGAGCTACTGTAGTTTTGATCTCCTTTGAGCAAGTTTGTAAATATCGATGTTACCTGCAGTTTAGTACATACTTTATCTTATTTCACCCTTTTTTTATCGGTAATAAAACCCTCCATACGATAATTATTTACACACTCGACATGTTCTTCGTGAGATTATTTGCTAGTTTATGAGAGATAGAATGCGAGAAGTCGCCGGGAGAGGTCTCTTATTTTTCTTCAAAGGGTGTCTAATATCGTGCTTACCAGGCAAGCTATGAGCGTCAAGGCCACGAGAGATGAAAAACGAGAGCTTCATAACAATCTTACGTAACGGGGAAAATGGGCATTTGATCGATGCCACCCTATGACTTCGAAAAAATAAGACTGCTCGTATATCTGCTAAAGAGCATAATCCGTCTACAACAACACTTGATTGTAGTTCGTGAGAAACAAGTTCTGGTGTCTGTGTAACAACCTTTCCTGGATTTCCGAATTTGTTTATTCAACATATATGTTATAGTTTATTTATTATCTCAGGTAATTATTTTTCCTCTTTTTTGGGGGGTATGCTAATGTATGCTAATGAAGTTGAAACAAAAGAAAAATAAAAATTACCTGAGATAAAAAATTAACTACAACATATACAAATTGATTTTCACTTGACACCTGTATGCGGAACATGCTGAATCTGATTCTAGCGAGGCTACTGATGATAGCGTTACTAACCCTCCGTTCAGGGATAAGGCGAGTAAACAAATGAGGGATGGGAGCCAAAGGAAAATGGAAGACTTGGCCTGACGAACATCCTTTCAACTAAGGAGATTTTTAAAACACAACAGTCGAGCGTGGATGCACATCCATGGCACCTCGAGATTATTGAGTCTACCTTATGACTGATCAAACGATAAAAAAACGAGTCAAGTATTTCATGAAGGATGAAATGCATTTTTAAGTCTCTCTGGAGTAGCTCATCTTATCTTAGTTTGCGATTAGGCTTGTGTGTTGGGAGTTTGTGCTGCATATCTCTCGTTGCCTTTTATGCGGGGAATAGCATAGCTACATTGTAGGAGTTACAACCAGGGGTGGGGGTGGGGGAGAGGGGGAAGAGAGGTTAGATACTGCTCGCGCAAACCTTTGCTACTACGCTGCAGACTCAAAATTCTATTATCATACTGTTATCATTTCTTCATAGGGTAATATTTTCAACCCCCTTTGACAAATGCGTGCTAAACGTTCTACCGCTTCTTAGTTCCTGGGAAACGCCTTACCTAAGAATGTCTCCAATCCCTCCAAGAAAGTATCTGTAGCGCAAAAGCGCTTGATTCATTACTATTAACTAGACAGAAATTCTAGCTCCGCCTCTAGGACCACTTCAGACGCCGTAAAAAAGGCTGCCATCTTTTTGGCGTTAAAAGTACAGAATTTCATTTGAGGTTGACGTTAGTCGTGAACCTTTTACGTCCATCGCTAGGTTTTATACAGCTCAGGCTCCTGACGTTCTTAAAGAAACCAAACTGAAGTGAACACAATTCCCCCCTTAAAGGCACTTTGCCGGCCACGTGATAGACTGTCACGAAAGACGTCATTTCAATAGGTTGCGCAGTAGTTCACATCTAGAGTGTATGCAGGCTATCTAGAGTGCGGGAAAGCTTTTTGGTGAAATCCTCGGGGAAAAATCAGGCCACAGGGATCTGAACTTGACCGTTTTCCCCATTCTTCTCGCGGCTCTGCCTTCAACACAAAAGCGCTTTTGCAAAAAACACGCACATGCGCAATAATGAAAAAGGATTTGTAGCGGCGAATGGCGGCACACCTTGACATCCATCAACAACTTAAACGTTTAATCATACACGAAGCGTCTCTGAATGATTCACAAGTACCCCACTAAATGACGATCACAAGTATCGATTAGAATTACGTCGAAAGAAATCGATTAACGCGAGGAAAAACCTTGACAAAATGGGTTAACAAAACACTTGAGATTATTTAATGGTGGCATCGTGCACGCCAATCACGAGGCTCCCGTGTGCATATTAACAAAGGGAAATCCGCTGGCACCAAAAGACCAGCAGTTTTAGGTAATGATCGTTCACGAATATTGCAATTAAATAATTTATTGTTGAACTGGTCTTTATTCTATTAAATCAGTCCCAGTGGAATAATTTAATTCATGTCACTACAGTTCCCCTATAAAGCACAACACCGGCTTTCGAGTCGATCAAAGCTGGCCACAAGTGATACTTTATTCCAAGAGACGTCATGTCAGACGTCATGAACCGTCCATGAAGTTTCTCTGAGAACTCTGTGGCTTCGTATTCAATGATCATTGGTGGAACTTGGACTGCCAGCATCCATGACAAGCGAACGCATTCATCCATGTATTCTGTTAACTTCACACAGTTTTGTAATTCTGGAAAATCGTACAAGGTGCTCCATAGTTGTTTGCTTACATCCTTTAAATCCAAAAAGAAAAGAAATGTTAAAAATCTCCTTATGAAGTTATTCGCCGCCTTTTTACGCATGTACGAAATGATGGGGTCAAAGCAATGTCACGTGGTCTGTCGGAAAGAAAACAGCTGACTGAACGCGGCGCGTGTTCCACTGGCGAAACTGTATTCCGTCCACATAAAATATAACTTTTCTAAGTCAAACAAAATGTATAGATTGAGTTTATATCTTCAAGATTTCCGTCATTATTGCTTGGGGTTGTCTCCGTTGACATTGTTTTAAATACCACAAAACAATCTATACCTTAAAATCGAGCTTGAATGATCAATTGCTTTCTTAAGGATGCATTCACTGCTATTTGGAAAGGATTAATTATTTGCGTTCACCCTCAACAAATTAACCAAAATAATCATCCACTTTTTCGACATTCATTAAAATATTCACTTAAGTTCTCAACACACCTGTTTGATACTGTCAATTTTCAATCGTGCGCCCGTTATCCTTAGATAGTCGGCAATGCGGTCTTGCATTTCCTGCGCGTGCGCTGCTATCTTGTCGTCATCCGGGATATCTAGGATTTTCTTGAGCTTAGTTTGCTTTTCTGTCAGTGAGTGTTGTACCGTTCGGTATGCCACCTACCGGAATGGACACAAACACTTTTAACGTCATTGGTTCGAGTTAAAGGCGTTGTTTTTAAAGAAACTCCACAGAGTATGATGGTATACATGCTCTTACCCATGGAGATTGAGGAATAGTTCTGCGCATGAGGAGGGCCACGGCGACCGCTACGGCGGCCGAAAGGAAAAAGCCCATACATGACGCAGTGCGCTTGCATGAAAATGGCTTTTAGTCGGAGCGCCAAGTCCAACAACGTGAAGACCTGTCTTGTGGCGTAGTCGCTGCTACGTGATTATGAAAGCTGACTTTTCTCCTGTTTTCTTTTTTTACGATCACCTGTTTTAAAACCTATCATAGATTGTTTTTCACTTTATCAAGAAAGTATTTGACGCTTCTAGTTTTCCAGGAATTACGTCTCCCCTGCGTTTTCTCATTTTAAAATTTCTTAACCTCAACCGAGGTCAAATTTTGTGTACAAGTCGTAAGGAAAATCCAGGTTTTGAGGCTTGCACGAATCCAGCATACAGCAACAAACACTCCTCGTCACTGTTAATCCTTGATTGTAAGAGAGAAAAATAACATCTCTTGCTTCTCTGAAGGAGGTCATTACGACTTATTAACAGTAAAAGCAAGTGAGCGAGAAACGCCCCACTCACTGTTTCGACTCCTCTTGCTTTAAGTTGAAATTTGGTGGGCTATAGCCTGCGTAGCAAGCCTTTTTGTGTGGTTACGGAGCAAAGAAAGACCGGGGGACGACGAGGAACGCTATTTTAGGTTTTGGCCCTGCGAAACATGGAACGAGCTCCAAAACCACATGGAAACGCTTGCTGCTCCTTGCTGCTAAGCTGCTAGGCGGGCTACGGTGACGTATTCTCCCCAGGACTCCGCATCCACGACCGCAGCAGTAGAGGTCACGTGGTCACCGTAGCGACTCTTTTTTTAAGTCTCAAATATCTCTTGGCCGACCAATAATAATTTGCCCTACCAATCGCTTGTCCTCACAAAAAGTTGCTTTTTCCCTGAAAAAATTTCCTTGAGCAAGCAGACTCTCCAGGGGTTCTCATTGGCCTTTTTACTCATTTTAAGTCGATTATAACAACTTTTTTGAACGAATCACAACTGCAAATGCAAATGAAGATTATGATACTTACCACCAAAACCGAGAACAATATTTTGTTTTTGATGTCTCCACTGTCGTCCACTTTATCTAGAGATTCCAGCTCATCAAGCTCGTCCATAGCATCTAGCCTCGTCTGGGTGTAGAGGTTGTCATAGCGTTCTACCAGAGCGGACGGCCTACACTCGCCTGACGACAGATCCTCAAATTTCCCGCCTTTTTTCAACTGTCTCTGCGCCTGGTCCTGTAACCTTAAATAGAATAAACAAAGATATTCTTACTGACTTTCCTCCATGACTGTAATATCCAATTAATTTACATGCTTCTTTTTTTACCTGTCAGTCAGATTTTTCTCTCTTTTTCTTAGGAGCTGAACAATTTCCTGTGCTTCTTCAAGCTCCTTTTGTTTATTCTGGAGTTGTTTTTGAAGGTCGGCATTTATATCTTTTTGCTGTTGGTTTGTTTCTTTCCCATTAACGTTTGGACTCGACTGTTTACGTTGTGTTGGCTTTACCCTTTCCGCCAGTTCAGTCTCACTTGAGCTAAGCGCGGAAAACTCTGTAAAGAAATTGAACAAAATCGACAATATTGAATTTTTTATATATTTCTCAAAAATGTCAAGTGTTTTGGACATGTGTAGTGTTTTGACCGATCGAGTTGTCGTTTATTTATTTATTTTTTAAACTTTGAATTTTGTCGAAGAGCCGTTTAAACCGTAAGGCCAAAGGGACGAGATTGTTAAAGTACAGTAAAAAATGATTTTGTGCAAGACGCCGAAATGGTTCTTTAGTAGAAAGAAGAGTGGTTCTTATGTATCGTTGAGGGTTATAAGTTTATCCATGTCAATTGGCTGTTGTTTCCCTCTTTAGATGTAGTTTACTATCGATATAAATGTCATCAAAAAATCATCATCATCATCATTATTATCATTACTATTCTTCTTATTATTATTATTGACACTGAAAACAAACTTACTGTGATCCGTATTTACAGTTTGACCAAAGTTCAGCCTGGAAGTACCGTACTTCTTGAGTCGTAGTTTTTTATTTGCTGGTTGTTACTGTATCTAAAGGGCTGCTAACCTGCGAGCAAACTCTCCGGGGCGCTCAGGCGGTGGACCGGAAAATGAAGGAGAGCTTGCAACTACGTCTCTCTTTGGAATTTGAATTTCGCCTCCAATTCCCCTGTGGCTCCCTGTCGACTGAGCTGTCAGATTTCCGCCAATCAGCGTGAAGCGGAAACGAGCGCGAATGTAAACAAACATTGAAAAACACGTGAAAGCACGCGCCAAGGTGAAGACGTCATAACTAATGCCATATCCGCTAATCAGCATTTCGCATCGACTTTGTCGATGCAGATATTCAAATCCCAGAATCGTAGTTGCAAGCTCTCCTTCCTTTTCCCGCCCCGCCGCCAGAGCGCCCCGAAGAGCTTGCTCGCGGTTTAAAGGCCTTCCCTACTCCTTTAGCCTCACTACTGTGCGCGGCTAACTCGTTACGGGTGACTTGTCGGATACTTCAATGAAATACCTGATCACTATGAAAGCCTGGTAAACAAGCCAAGCAACCTTAATTGAGCCACTAAGGCAACACCTTACCTGTTTCATCATCCAGTTGCGTAACAGTATCGAACACATCTGATCCATCTTCGCTGACGTCACCAGACTCCGAATCACTAGCCATGGTGCGAGTGATAGTGGGTACCTTCAGTGTAGCCACATCCTTTAGCGACTCCTCTAAGAGTTGTAATACCAGGCGGTAACCGTGATGAAACCTCTCGAGTAGCGGTAACACTTGTTCGTCAAGTGACACGTTAAATTCTTTCCTTAGTGCACTCAAAAGCTGAAGGACCTGAAACATAACGAATTCTACATTGAGGTTGACAAAAGCAAGCACTGCATGGTAGTCTGCGAAACAAAAAATCGGTTTAGCGTAGCGTAATAGTAAAGTAAGAGCCTCACGCGTGCAAAGCGCGTTAGCCTCACAGAGTCACAGGCGAGAGAAAAAAACAAGTATTTTTAGCGTCTCTCCCCAGTCTCGTTATCCGTTTTCAGCCTCGCTCTAGACCTCTTGTTTGACTGTTCGCGTATACTTGAATACGCAAAAATACGGACTGTTTTGCGATCTAACTGCATAACATATGACCTCCCTGATAACATGATTCGGCTCATGACTTGATTGAACTGTCTCAATTTATAACTGCTACAACGAGACCACAAATCAGTTGTCCCATATATAGTTAACAATGTGTCCTGAGGGTTATTCAACAATAGAAGTTAAATGCCTTCTCTGCTTAACAAAGTAAACAGGTAATTCCTAACACATACTCTAGTACAAGGATTGTATGGTTATAAGTCGAAGGGGATAAATGACTAGAGAAGGGAAGTTTCCTCCCCTACTAACCCGGGTCACATGCTTACAACAGGTTATCAACTGCATAGCTTACGTAGCAGGCGTCGAAAGGGATTGTGGGGGGGGGGGGGAAAGGGGGGATAAGGGAGAGAGGATTTTCCCTTTTCCCTATCGCGCTTTTCTCCCCTCCCCTCCCGCCCTTTATGTGCGCTTGCCTCGCAGGCTATCAACTGCAGTGAATGCTTTTAGAAATGTCACTCCCTTTGCTATCTAGACTGCGAGCAGTCTCTCTTTTGCTCAAAAATCTGTGGGGGAGTGGAATATCTGAGAACCGCGAGCAGCGTGTTGTGCGGGCGCCTGTACGAGCGTCCTGACGCCAGCACAACAATGGCGCTGCTTGCGGCTTTGCTGCTCGAATACTCAAATCAGGGGCACCCAACGAGAGTATAGTTCAAAACCACATAAACATAGCATTGTTGAACGTACTTTAGTATTTAAACGGTAGATAAAGGCTTATTTTTATCCCCTAAAAATTTTTCATCTGTTCGGATTTCCTAGCTGAAAGTATAGTGATCCGAAAATTATAGGGATCAAAATTTACCTTTTCGAAAATTTCAGGTAGAAAAAAGGCTCCCGAAAATTCTAGGTGACCTTTTTAGGGTAAAAATCCGTTTAAAATGGGCAATTATACGTTTTTTTTGAAGTTCGAAAACCCTAGGAGAGGCAGGCAAGCAAGAAATTTGTCAGAAAATGATCCGAAAATTCTAGACCACAAATCGTCTTCCGAACAGATAATTTTCCGAAAATTGTCGTTGGGTGCCCCTGTCAAATATCCCACTCCCTCACAGATTTTCGAACAAGAGCAGTCTGGAACAAAAAAGAGACTGCTCGCAGTCTTTTTGCTATCCGACACCAAACAAATCGACGGTTCTATATCAAAATATTCCTTTTTAATTATGTTTATTTACGTGTGACTGGAACTGCAAGGAAGCTAGTCCTTGAACACATCATCATATTGTTCGAAAGGATGCAAACAAAGGTTACGCTTAAGTTACCCAAAGTTTGTAAACACATTTGTTTGGTTGTTCAATGAGAGCAGCGTTTGTATGAAACAGTATTTGTATTCATGGTTATATGAGCACGAGCGGACCAACCTTAATTACTCATGCAAAAAAATAGTCAACGTACGAAAACTTAACTAATTAGAATATTCCATCTTATAGCACTTAACTGTACTTACTACATGTTCTGTTGTTGTTGTTGTTGTTGTTGTTGTGTTTAATTTTTATTGTAAAGAATACGCTCTTACCTCTTTATCGTGGTTAATTCGCATTCCTAATCTGTCGATTAACCCATTTATCAGTAGTTTGTCCCTTGAACTATCCTTTACTGCTGACAGTAGAGATTGATTAAAAGACAGTCTGTCCTCGATGGTTTTCCTCGACAGTTTTCTCATGTACTGAATCGTCTTTTCATCGACATCTACCTTGCTTTGTGCAGAAGAACATAAATCTAGCTCACCATGATTATCTGGCATGCTTAATAAGATTTCGGCCAATCTTTGGAGGGAGGATTTGTAATGGTTTATCGCCCGCTCTAATTCAGACTTCAAAGCCTCGGGCATTCCCATGTAACGAGTTGCCGATGATCGTGTTATTGTCTCGAGCAAAGAATGCTCGGAAAATCCTTTCAAAGCTTTCGAAAGCTGCTCCACTCT
This sequence comes from Porites lutea, assembly GCF_958299795.1. Lineage (NCBI taxonomy): Eukaryota > Metazoa > Cnidaria > Anthozoa > Scleractinia > Poritidae > Porites > Porites lutea. Next base: position 7,649,585 of record NC_133204.1, read on the forward strand.
CTGAACAATTCTTTCATGAAGGGAATTATCGATCTGCGCGCAAACTTTGAAGATCGTTTTAATATGCTCTCGTGAACGTGCGCTCGCGAACGTCTGATTGTTATACTTGAGAACATCCACGAAATACCGAACGAGCCGGTGGACAAAATCATCGCTGGAAAATCCGTGATCTGGAAGTTTCCCCTGACGATCGTAAAAAATCTTTGAATAAAGCGCTGCCAACGAAGCTAAGCTGCTTGGAATATCAGCGTAAAGGCTCTCGATGGACAAGTTATCCAAAATGAGCACCAGAACATCTCCAGGAATTTGATTAAGTATTCTTGTAAGTTCTTGGTATTCCTTTCTCTCGATGCGCAAGTTTACCTTGCCAATAACTTTCAGAACCAGAATCTTGCCGTCCTCTGAAGACTCTTGTTCCGGTTTTGAAGCTTTGGTATCAAAGCTTCGCCTTCCTCGATTCGTTTTTGTCGGTGGTTGTAGATTGTCATTTTCAGGGAAAGAATTCGATCGATTTTGCCTAGAGTTGGCTCTTGTTGGAGGCAAACTCGACCGACCCTTTGACATTCTGTACCTTTCAAATGCACTCAAATGTTAATTAATTAACTAAGAATTCCTTCAGCCAAACCTCACTACGAAGTCCTGATGATTTCATTGGAAGCTGGATCTCATTATTAAACGTTATTTTGTTCTCGCAGAACAATCATGATCGATGGATAATCTCTCTTAATGCTCTTTACACATTATGGATAAAAAGAGGGCGTTTTCTAAAGGAAGAGGAAAATTAGTCGATCCATTCACTAATATTCTTGATGTGAAGTTGCTATTGCCGAAATGTAAATTACTTCAGCTAGTTCCATAACATTACTCTGCCGCCATGGTGATCACCTCGGTTCTTGTTGACACAGTTAAGCCTTGCATTACAATGTGTACGGCTCATTTTGAGAAGACCCCTCCACTAATTCTTGCAACTTTTGGAAAAGTTCGGAAAATCCATCAACAGTGGTAGATAGAGCGCCTCGGTTGAAATTAGTAAACTTGCCGAGTTTGAGAGTGGTATGTCAGAAAGACAACAATAAAGTCGCCGAATTTTTCAGACGTTCGATTAATGGTGATCGCAAATACAACTGTAGATATCAACATCTCTCTCTTCCTCTCTCTCTCTCTCAAACTTGTCACTTTCACAGTTTTTAAGGCGCTTTTGCCAGCTGTGTTAATAAATTTTTGCAAACTTGTCCATGTCAAAAAGGAAGTAACAATCGCACTGTAGGGTTTTATTTTATCGGCAGATGAGGCATTATTAATCCACTGTTTATCGCTTCTTTAGTGTGTCCTGATGAGTCTCTGATCATGAGCCAATATTTTATTCCAATAAAGTCTACACTGTTCTTCAAGCAAGAAAAACCTCAGGTCTTTTAATTTCAAACCTCGCCTTCAAAATATTATAAATTAAAGTTAAATTATGATGTTGCAGGGACGATGTTTTTTTTTTTTTTTTTTTAATCAGTATTTAATTGTGTGTGTGAGTGTGCGATGTTTCGTTTTCTTTTCTTTTTTTGTATTTTTCCCATGTGTTCATAAGGGTCAGAGTGTAAAAAATTGTAACACATAACAAAATTAAAATTTATTAAAATAAAAAAAAGAGAGACGATGGCTGAAAGTTCTTTGTGTTTTCCTATTTGTTCTAAGTTCACAACTTTTCTTCAAAATTTATGTAAAGTATTTGGGCTTACTTTGGTAATAGAACTGAAATTTTGGATTCTGACTCTGCTGGCGTTTATGTCCTTATTTTACCTTTATTTGTTATTCTACCTGCTGCGAACGAGGCTAAAAACAAACAGTTCGTCAGATCTTGAAGAGATATTCTCGACATTCTTGAAAGGCGCACTTCAGTTCATGACGCAACAAAACTGACGACAATTTCAATCAAGGAAATATCTTTTTGAAAAAATCACATGACGCTGAGATCCATGACGTACTTCTTATTTGATTCCGTTTGTTTCTCTTCCGTTCGTTTTTCTTTCGGCCAAATCTTATTCTTTCATATTCTCTTGATATTTGGGTTCCATTTTTTCTAATGTACATTAGATGGTACATATTCTGAAGTCGGCAATTTATTATTCATGCGTGAAGTAATTACAAGTAATTAGGACTTGGCCAGACCCGCCATTGAAATTGTTTAAATTTGTTTATAGCTTTAAACGTGTTTAAACAAAAGCGTATCACTTATCAAATTAGCATAATAAAGTACTTTTGTGGTTGATACGGATGGGGCAAAAAGCACCATCGATTTTACCATGAATTCGGCGCACAGTTATCCTTGAGAGGCTATGTAAGGTTCGGTATCTAAACAGGACCTTGCTTTCTTTTAAAGGAATTTATTACAACAGGCGGCTGGTACAAAGAACTTTTGCTCGAGGGTCCTAACAATGTAAGTGCTTGAGATTTAGTGTTTGTACCAATGATCTCTTTTTGTTATGAAAACTAAGGAATATCCTATCCGTTGGCTTTTGTGGTATAACAAGTCCATGTGAGTTTATTCAAATCAGTGCTTCCTTTCAGAATTCTTTATTTTGAATGAGTGATATTGTACATTCAAAATAACTTCCCTTGTCAATATTCTTAATCGAAGGAATTCGAGTTAATAACATCATTGATGTATCCGTTCTCGTAGTTTCATTTACAGGAAATTTTTAACCTCTTGGTCAACAGCGAACTACAAAGCTCACACCAGGCGACCATGGAAAGTGAAGAACAAATTAACACCGCGGGAAACCTTGACAGCGAACTGACGAAACTCAACGAATTCAGATTCGAAGGGAATAACAACCAAATAACACCGTCACTAAGTGAGTTTGAGTTGCGAAAAATCAAAGATGAACTGGGAATGCTCGATAACGGAGGAGAATTTGATCATTTGAGTCAACCGCTACCATCCATTTGCGTCGATGGTAACACGGAGCAAGGAACTCCGTTCGATTTTCCTTTAACGGAGGAGGAGCGCGCTTTGTTGGAACAATGCACCATCGGCTCGCCACGACGATTTTCCGATTCGCCCAGCGTGTGCTCCACATCACTGGAACAACTAGCTGACAGCTTAATAAAGGACTTTGAGGACATGGACTCCGAAGAAGAAATGTGTTTTGCACCAAAGGGAGCGGAGAGCGTTGAAGAAGGAAATGCATCTGTTGACCATGGGTACTATCAAGGACCATTTGGCATGAAAACTTCGCCGGTACAGAAGGAAAATTTAGAATTCGGTCAAGTAAAGGAAAGCCAAGACTTCGAAGTTTCAAAACCGAGTGAAGATAACAAAGGAAATATAAATGAACCAAATCAAGGTAGTCCTAAATCAAGTGAAAACTCAATTTCTCATCAAATCAATCGAAACATGGACACGTGCTCGAGTTCTGCTTCAACATCTTCGCAAAACGGACATTTCTCCGAGGGAACGTCCCGATCTCCTTCGATAGACTCTGATTCGCTTCCGGCCTCGATCGATTCCGGACTTCCAGTCAAAGACGTTCACGTCCCGCAGCACAACTACTTTGTTGTGGTGGCAATAGACTTTGGGACAACTTTTAGTGGCTATGCTTTTGCGTTTACACGGGAACCCGAAAGCGTTCACATGATGCGGAGATGGGAAGGAGGAGACCCGGGAGTAACAAATCAAAAAACACCGACAACTTTGCTATTAAAACCCGATGGTAGTTTCCACTCTTTTGGATTCGGCGCGCGGGATTTTTATCACGATCTTGAGCCGGACGATGCAAAGAAATGGATGTATTTTGAGAAATTTAAGATGTCTTTGCATTCAAACAAGGTAATGCTTTTATTATTTGCTTACTCTCTTTGCAAAACTGCCATTTACAAAATACCTGAAATAGCTGTTTATTTTGGTATTGATTTAGGTTTTTCTGTTTGCAGTATAAACACATTAACGGTCTTTGATCTTTTACCCGGTTCGGCCTGCCATTGGACACTTTAGTTGCAAATAATCAGCAAACTATGTCATTTCGAATTGTTAGGTATCTTGGCAATATCCTATTTCTTGAAAAAAGAAAGCATTTGTTTCGAATTTGTTAATGGATACAAAAACTTCTTACTTTTTAAAAACAAACCATCGTAAAAGTTATGAGCTGAAAATTCCTATGCACTACTGTTGAGGAAGACTGAAAGGTCAAAAATGTATTCTTAACTGCATGAACGCGAGCTTTTAGTTTTGCATGTTGATAATGAACACTGAGATATTGCAATAAGTTATTTAATGTTTGTAATTCGAGGAACGCAATGAAATGAAATATTAATGAGAAGTGGCGGGGCATAGACAGCACTTCAAAAGTCAAGACCTTGATTTAGAGATGGTGTTTACTTCCCACTTATCAAGCTGACAGCTATCTACAAGCTGTCTTTCTTTGTTTAATTCTTTATTTAAAAGGGACTATCAGTTACATAGACAACCATCATAGCTGAGGCAGTCGAAGAAAGAAACGACAATAACTATCTCTAAGACGACCTTTGTGGGTTTCTTATATTCTGCCGGCTCCGCTTGTGACGAGGATATAATATCCCATTGAAATGGTCTGCATTATCTAGTGTAACTATCTAAAAGATGCAGTGATGCCTAGATTTTTTAAAAACAAATTCTCTTCATTAGAACCAGCAAGAAATTATACTTGTTTACATAAAGGTTATGAAAGAAGAAGAAAACAACTAGGGGACCTAATAATAAACTGTAATATACTTTTTCAACCTTTTCTTTGTCAAAGGATCTTCACAGAGATGTAGAAATAAAGGCCGCTAACGGCAAGTCAGTTAAGGCAGTGAAAGTTTTCGCGCATGCTCTGAAGTTTTTCAAGGATCACGTGTTAGAAGAGCTGTCTGACCAATCAGCAACCAGGATTCTAGAAGAAGACATTCAATGGGTTCTAACTGTTCCGGCCATCTGGAGGGCTCCCGCGAAACAATTCATGAGAACAGCGGCTTACGAGGTGAGTTAGGCTGTGTTCATTCTATGCCGGATAGCTCTTGCGCCTTAAAAAAACCATACCTTTCAGGTATCGCTTACGGCTGTACATAGCAGATCCTTACGAATAACATGAAAAAGTGTCCCACTGGACCTCGAAACCGTACGCTCATCTTTCTGTGAGCGTAAACAAGTCTGTTGTCCCCCAGGATGTTCAAAACCATACTGGCCACCCCCTGACTGTTAAACTGATTTATCATTAATAATGCATTTAAAGTGAATAGTGACTAGTTCAGTAAATAATAAATACTTCAGAGCACTTTCAGATATCACTACACTCTGTTTCCAAATAAGTAAAAAAAGCACTTTCGTTGATGACTATAGAAACACAAAGCGAATCAGTAGTTTGGTTAAAGACAAATTGGGGGGCGATGATGACACATTTAAGTCGCCTAACCCTGAGCGCCATTCTATGTCTAGCTGCGTAGTTGAAAGAAATCGTTCTTAGTTTTCGGTTTACTTTATATTTCCTGTACGATATTTTAACATAGGTTGATTACTTGCGGCCCAAAGTGTGAGCATCCTTGCAGTGTTGTGGAAAAGAATATAAAGCGATCGATTCCGTCGGCCGAAGTCGTAAGCCGTGGACATCATGCTACAAAATCGAGAAACGCAACTTTAAACGCGGGTGACCTATACTCTTAATGGTTCGGGGCAAAACGTTAAAAAGTTAGTCCGCCGTTGCATGTACACGTGGTTAGTTCGAGCGCGAAATATGTTTTCGGTCCAATTCGTCGGCCATCAAAGTTGTCACCACACTCTTCATATGAAGTATTTCGACGTTGTGCGAGCCTGTCTCCATTCCAGTTCAAACATCAGTGGGTGCACCGAAAAACTGCGTAGGCTACAGTACAGGTTATTTCTCCAAGCAAAGCTGTTTGATAAAACGTTTTGCAACATCTTAAACTTGTGCAAGAAAAAACGTCTCTTGTAATCGTTTCATCTGCTAGTTAAAGTCTCCCTTGATTGCGGCTGCCGAGTTTTTAACGTTAATATATGGGAAGCTGTTATCTGAGAACATTTTCTTGAGAAGATAGATTTCTCCAGCAATCACCACAGCAATTGAGCCTATTGCAAGACACTCAAACACCACCATGGTGTATCTATCTGTTCCGTTAAAGACACAGCGCAGTTACTGTCATTTGAATCTTTTACGTGCAATGAGTAAAATTTGGACGTTTTCCAATACAAGGTTGACCAAAATGAAACCTCAAAGTTGCAAATTAAAACCGCATTTTTACATCTATTTATTTACTTTTTTCTCTAGTTTCTCATTTCATCATTAACATAACTGTCGAAAAAAACTGGCAAGAATACGATAGGAAAAACTCTAAAACTAACTGAAACTGATTCGCATTTTGTGGCTTCTTGTTCGTCAGAGACCTTCTCAAAATTGGCCCTACATTTAATGAGGTTTGACAAATTTATAATCGGGTGAAAACATGCACAACACAGCAAATAGAAAACTTGTTTAAAATTAGTACTTTTATCATTTAAGCAAGGGAAAAATTCTTTCGATTTATTTGACAGCTTCACACACAAAAGAACGCTTAACTGTTAAAAATGCAGAACTCGCTCAGAAGAGCTTTTGTACTAACAAAGGACGGTGTCAAATGATTGGAATAAAATGCATATTTTGCAATGATAACAGTTTACTTTGACAGTTCTTTATTTACGTTCTACAACCAAAAGTCCACCTAACGTGTCCGTATACCTCGATTGTCCCTATCTAAAGTTATTAAGAGCTGAGCTCTCCCACCTCGAATATAAAAGGTGTGATTGTATTATTCGTCACTAAACCTGAGAATGTTTTGCGCGATGATCGTTCCAATCAATGTGGGCTTGTGCCCCGTGATCTGGACGCAGTCCTCTTTCGCTCCTAGGAGCCTCATTTTAGTTTATGATCAGAACTAAAATCATTTAGTCAACATATTGCATTTCTATGAAGATTACACGTATGTTATGCAGAATAAACATTTTGACGAGCACTCCTTCGAAGTGATTGATGAAAAGCTCCTCTTCTACCAGAAGGTCGTATTTAAAAAACCGTCACTACAGTTTGATCCAGTTTGTCTGTGACATCTAGCTCCATCCGCGAGTGACAAGATGTCTGCTTCGCGTCGATGCGTTTCACTTTGTCGAGCTTATCAATGCTAAAGCCTGTCCTCGAGAAAAAAACAACTGACCAGGCGGCAAGTACGGCAGTTCCTCTCCGTTGCAAATTTTCTTCAAGAGGTAACCTTCAACTACTACGACGACCGCAATTGTAGCTGCGACAAAAATTTCCACGAACACCATGTTGTCTTCTTTAGTGACTGCTCCTAGATTTAACAAAATGAAAAAAAAAACGAGCTGACTGATTCAGTCTTCACTCGACTGGAAAACTTGTTTACCTGAAACTCATGTATTTTTCTATTTTGTGGTTGGAATTAAGCCACTTTTTTGGCCACCTGCTCGGTATCATAATTAACGTACGGATATGAAAGAGTGCTCCTCCACCCCCCAAGAAAAACACATCAGTTCACGAATGTAAACATGTCTCAGTGACGTGTTTGTGAACATATTTTATTGCCAGCTTTCAATTTGGGGTTTTACGTACGAGTATTAGTTTTTTTAATTAAGGAAATTCCTTCAGGTCTGTGTTACCACTTTCAACTGGAGAGAGTCTCTTCTTTATTTGCTGGTAAAGAAATAAATATTTTTGTTTTGCGATTTGCCCAGAAAACAAATATTTACACAGGAGCCATGGACAAGCAATTGTTAGCTAAAAAAATGAAAACCTCAAAGGCAACATTAATGAGTGTAATGGTTACAGCTTTTGAATGATGTCTTGAGGGGTGAAAACTTTGTAATGGTGATTTTCAAGAACCACAGTCAAAAGCGATAATCCATTTTTATCCTCAAATAGTTAAAGAGTCGAAATATGTGTAATGAGTTTTCCCGCATGCGCAGTGAAAAGGGAACTTAATAATTTATTAACGAATTGATGTGATTGCTATTTTAATTTTAAGCAGTAATTACTTTTTACGCTATCCTCAATTTTCAACAAAAATAAAACTCAATTATTGATTTCTACCCAAAAAATACTTTCTCAAATTTGCCTTTGGTTGAATGACTGGTATGAGCAAAATTTTTTAATGGAGGTACAAAATAACATTTACTCGAAAACATTCACTTCTTTTACTTTTTCTTTATTGTATGTTATTTTCCCTGCGTTTCACCAGTAACACCATTAAAATTAGCCTCTACAGGAATAATCGAAAACAGCGCCGGAAAACTCAAGCCATAATTATATACGTAACGAAATATGAAAACGACGTGATCGAAAATGCTACGCTGTCAACATTTATTATTCTAGCTGAGGCATTTTATCAATAGATGTTGTCTATCCCCTTTTGTGCACATACATTCGCCTTATGTCTTATTAGATGTCTTCCTAATAGATACTGGCAAATACATAGATATAAGCATTAAAACAGCGAGTGTTCACTTAACGCAAACTTTCACTTTAATTATTTTTAATTTTGCCTTGGAAACTGTTTACTTTACTCATATTTGTAGTGTTCCACATTATAATGTCAGTGTTATAAACAGTGTCTCACTTATGTCAACTAATATCCTTAGGCTTTATTTGACGTTTTATACACCATTCAACTTGCAATAATTGCTCAAGGTTCTTGACAGCACAACAGGATGACTTGAAATGTCCTAAAATTCCACACAAGCGGATAGCGAAGCTTAGGTATAACTTCTATTTAAACTTGTTTCCCTCTAAAAAATACGCCCCGTGCAGGTTAAATACTTCATCAAATAAAGGATAAATTGTGTAGGTAACATCAATCAAGCCATCCATCTCTGCTTCGGTTCCGTTTACAAGAGATATGACCCATCGCCAGCCAAATGGTATTTTGAGTTTAAATGAACGCGGTAAGCTTTCCCCTCACAAAGTTTCTTGAGCATATAGACATCAAGAAGCGTCAGGGCTGTAAACGTCCCTAGCACCACTATCTCCACCACGACCATGTTGAAGATAATCTTTTTCCTTGTAAGCTTCCTCGGCTCATTTATCGTAGATATGCGTCTACGAACCTAATTTGTTCAGTGTTGATATAAAGGAAGGTAAGGAAACGCTTATGTTTAATCAACTCGCTAATGGCCAATGACGTACTTGTAAAAAAATACTTGATATCTGGCAGAGTACCTAACAGGTGGAACTGGAAATAAAGAAACGCTCCTCTCTGAGATTAAAAGGATGATTTACAAGATGCATGAAGTAATACATGCAAAGAAGAAAAAAACAGACGAATGAATGTCATCCGCTCAGATCATCTTATTAGGAAAATAATATGACAAATTTGGTTTTAAATCTCATGAAATGAAAATTTAAAGGTGCTAGTTTATCTAATTAGCCGCTAAAGACTTCCAAAATAAGTCTCAAAATTGAATTTAGTAAACATCCTAAGTTATGATATACGTTCATTGTTGTTCTTTCACGAATCCTAAAACAGATGTTCAAAACTAAGAAAAAACTTTTGACAATCACCATTTTAAGGCAGGCTTTGTGGCATTTTGCATTCTACTCCTTGAACTGAGCGAATTGGAGAGTGTTCGTCACACGTTCAAGTAACTTCATAGCTATAGATTCCTACAAAATTCTCTATATCTTTGATAGACAAAGTGTCACGTTACATATCCTTCTTACCGAAGACGTCATTCTATCTTTCCCTTATTAGAGCTTTTTAACTAGTCTTTCGTTGTAAATGACCCTAGCATCTCACAGAGGTGATTTTAGACCTAATTTTCTCACATCCTCAATTGAAATGCAACTTATAACTTCTTTAAACCGTTAACGATAATGTATATAATGTAACTGAAGTTCTCAGTAGCTATTAGCGCTGAAATCTCCACATCAAGAAATGTCGCGCGTGAAGAGTTCATCTAGCAAAGGCAAAGTAAGGGACTGTCAAGGGCGGAAACTGGGCAGGCTGTTCGCCATCTTCGTCTTGCTCTCTCCGTTGTCCAAAGCATTGTTTTAACAAATAGATATCCAGTATACTCAAGCCAGCCACGATTACTCCGAGAAATACAGCTGTAACCACCATAATTATTATTAAACTCCAAGCTTTTGCTTTTTCAGTTCTGCATGTGAACAATTTAAACTGAGCTGAATGCACAACATCACGTTCCAGTAAATATGATGAAATTGCTATTCTTTGACTAGATGGTTGGAAGGCTTCCAAGAAATATTACCACCTGCAATAAAAATGAAATGCAAAATAGTTATGTTTATGGCGATCTTCAAATTTTGTGCTCAATCCTTGACTTTTGTTACAGATAAGATATATGATTCCAGTAAATGATGAAATAAAGAGCTTTTCTCAAACATTCCCATCTGGAACTCAGAAAATTTTTTCTGAGTTCTTCTCTTCACACATATATTTATTACACTGTAGTTAGGCTGAAAAAAAAAACACTGAAATCTGAAATTAGATTAAATGTGGACAACTCCAGATTATTAGAGCAAAACCTTTTTTGCTCTCAATAATCTCCAATCTAGATTTTTTATACGAAAATATAGCGGTTAGAATTAATTACGCGATTAGAATGGCCAATTCTTGGAATTATATTCAGGACACTGGAGCTTTATCTCTTAGAGAGAAAAAAAAGATTGTCCAACTTCGTTGTTACAGGGTTGCGTTTTTCCTTTTTACCACTTCTTTTCAACAGTTTCGTTTTATTTAATTATTTCATCTTGTTTTGCTCGTTTGGCGGCTTTGAAGATTAAGTGTTCTGAAATATTGTATCTCCTGCTTTCGCGAGTCTATGCCGTACGTATGGATTTCTTTTGTTTTCTCAGTATGTCACCTGTAAAAATTGATATGTAGTTCAGTACGCATGCGAGCAAATCGCATTTGCCAGAAGGCCTTATGTGGGTGATTAAGTAGTTTTTGTTTTTCAAAGATCAATTTTTGCCTTGTTCGCAACTTTCCCTACAGTTTTCCCACAGGCTAAAAAGTATTCATCCGTTCTCGTTACGTTAGTTGGCACTAACTAACTTTATTATCACTGAAAATAAAACCCCCTTATTTGTTGTATCCAAAATATTCTTATGTATATGTCATTGATAAAGTAAAAACAGGGAAAGATTTTCCGTATTCTGGCTAATAACTCGCCCCATGTAAGGAATTCCTGATTCCTGAATGCGAGAAATATTAAATTTGCTTGTATGGAATCCGGAATATCGAATCCAATAAAATTTTTCTTATTGTATCCAGAATCCTGGGTTCTAGAATCCGGAATTCCACCAACGATCGGAATCCAGAATAAAAGTTCCACTGAAATCCAATAGCTGGAATCTGGAATCCATGGCGTGAAATCCAGAATCCAAGACTGTCTTGGATTCTCTTACATGGCGTGAAATATTACTCATGAAATAAGTTAGTTCATTACCAATTAAGAAATGGTAAACGTGCAGCTGCAACCATGGAGTTATGGATGCACGCGAGAGCTTGCTAAGCACGAAAGAAGCCACGAGGCGATAGCCGAGTGCAACTCTTGCGGGGGTTCTTGAGTGCTTAGCAATCCTCTTATATGCATCCATAACTCCATGGTTGCACAGCTGCAACGTTAACAGAACAAACTATCTGCTTAAGATGCAAGCTATCTGCTTTCCTGCAAGCAAGCTGTCTATCGAACATACCTCTTTAGAGTTACGAATTTCCCCTCAGTCAATTCCACGATCCATTGCATTGAAGCGAATATATTCTTAATTTCTATACTGTTTCGTGCAAAAAGTTAAATTCTGCTTTATCGCAGTTTATCACTTGACGTAATTTCTCATCCGATACTTGTGCCTTTGTCGAAGGCCGCAACACAAACTTCCCACGTAGTAAAGATGAAATATTGTTACTCCAGCTACCACAAGTACAGTCACCAGAATGGCAACAGAGAACATCTTTGCCTACCAGGAACCTTGATTAAACGTTCGTGAAGCGTGGGCGTATTTTCCATTTAGATTTTCGTTTCAGAACTCGTTCTGTATCTCGGGAAATCCTTGCAGATTTCATTCAATTTCACTATTTTCTTTCTAAAAAACTCTTAAAGGTGCGACAATTCCGATTCCTTCGGTTAAATGAAACGGGTAGTTTGTTTTAGAGGTGTGCTGGTCACTTAATTAGCGGAATTATAAGAAACACGTTTGCAAAAATTCAACCTTCGAATGCTAATTTATATCATTAGAACTCCTACAAACTAGGGCAGGTATGTTTAATGTGCCATTTTGAAACTCGTTTATTATTTAGCACGAGAAGTTGATTTACATAGTGCTTATTACCTGCCTTAGTGAAACAACATACAGGTTTATTTAGAAACCGTCCTCATACAATAATAATCATGTGCCTTTAAGACCCTCTGGTGCATTTTCTGGTACTTGTATTGAGAGAGTGCCACATAATGTACGTTGCCAATTTTGCTAAGTTTGATTTTACGCATGCACACACAACATTACACATGCAGTTACCCGAAGTCCCTTTTTGAGAGGGTCTTTGATATGAACTAATTTTCATGCAAATAAAACTTAATTGCCAAGTTTAGTATTACTGAAACACAGAGACCTATGTTCTCGACTTTTTGATCGCTCTTTTGGTTATTATCTTACTTTCTGCTCTTTGCTTTTATTAGTTCAACTTCTTCTTAGGGGTTTTTTGACATTGTTGTAAAGACGGTTTCTTCCATCATAGTAGGAAGACCGATTCGTTTTCTTTAAATTTCGCAGTGTGTAGATTTACTTGTAACCGGAGTGAAACCTAAAGTTTCCATTTATAAGAACCAAACATCTGTTGTCGTTTTTTTTTTCTTTTTCTTGTTTGGAACGTAGCGGAACGAAATAAATCGAGAAACTTCATGAGAAGACAACGTAATGCAGAAGCGTTCCTTGAACAACGGAAAATATTAAGCCTCTTGCTTGATGCACCTTGCTAAGCGTAATTCTAAAGACAACTTCCTAAACGAAACTGTGTCCTTTTTCATTATTACAGGCTGGCCTAACCACACAAGATTCTCCTGACCGTCTCCTCATTGCCCTAGAACCGGAAGCAGCCTCGATCTATTGTCGGAAGTTACGTTTGCGGGACTGTGCATGGGCAGAGGAGACAAAACGGCGTTCTACTGTATCTTCACAAATGGATGCATTGGTCGGAGATGAATTTCAAGGTACTTTTTTAAACAAAGAACAAATGACCACCCACTCACTCAGTGAGGAGCGCTTGAAATAACGTTATTAAGAGGATAAAACCTGACCTTTTTTTCTTTTTCCCTTTCCCCTTTTTTATTTTCCACTTTATCCTTTTTGTTCGGTCCCTACTTTGTTTCGCTTACCTCCATCAGACACCATCTTTCAACCTATAACGGGTCAACAGAAAATAATTTACTCTCTCTTGAAAACATCAACCCGGAACCTCTTTCCCAAGGTTTTTACCCTTAGAAAGTGAGAGTCCCATGGCAGACCCGTTCTTTTTCTGGCACCGCGGAGATCATAAACTTTTCCATTTGCGAGATAAGCTTATGCCGTTATTCACTTCTTTGTAGAGCGTCGTTTTTGACCGAGAAGTTGTTATAAAAAAGTATATATTTTGTGGTAAAAAGAAACAACAATAAGACTGAAAACTTCAATGTATTTAAGTTTTATTTTTGTAGGTACGTTGCACGTCAAATTTCTCTAAAAAGTGTCAGCAGTAAGGAACGCGGACACTCGCGGTGAACATGCCGGCAGTATGGCGAGCACGTTAAGCGTGTACACAGCCATATTCCCTGGAAAATGGAAGCCCTGGATAGCTGTTTCTCTGAGCTATAACTTGCCGATGAGTCTTAACAAGGAAGAAACAGCTAGCTGCCAGTGGTTGCTACTTCCCTGGTAATATGGCTGTGCACGTTTATAAGGTACCAGTTATAGAGCGGGAACCACGTGGTTGGTGTTCGAGTGCGTCCCTTGCTGCCTTTCAGATTCCATTTTCTTATTTATTTGACGTTTCACTGGGGTAAACAGTCGTGATAAAGAAACAAAAAGGTGAACTGTTACAAAAAAGTTTGATCGTCTAGGCACGGTAATGGTTTGTACGTGTACTTTGCTCACGCATTCTATTTTCCTCCAGGGAACACGCGTTATTTGGTTGTCGATTGTGGCGGCGGCACTGTGGACCTTACGGTGCATCAATTAGACGTACAGACGGGCACCTTGCAAGAGCTCCACAGGGGCACTGGAGGGGCTTGTGGAGCCACTGGCGTCGATGAAAAGTTTGAACTTCTCCTAAAGAAAATTTTTGGCAAAGACTTTATTGAACAGTTCAAAAATAAGCGGCCTGCAGGATGGGTCGATCTTATGATAGCTTTTGAGGCAAAGAAGAGAACTGCAAGCCCAAACAAGACAAACCCACTAAATATCTCAATACCTTACTCCTTCATTGACTATCACAAGAAACATAAAAGCTCCAGTATTGACTCGGTTGTGAAGAAGTTTGGAAATCCAAACGTGAAATGGTCTTCGCAGGGAATGTTGCGAATTGCTCCGGAGACCATGAAAGAACTTTTTGATCCTGTTCTGACTGAAATTGTTCAGCATATCAACAACCTTATTAGCAAAGAGAATGTCCAACGACTAAATTTTCTTTTCCTCGTTGGAGGATTTGCTGAGTCCCCGTTGCTTCAAACAACCATTCGCGAAGCCTTTGACTCGAAAATGAGGGTAATTATTCCGCAAGAAGTCGGGCTGACAATTTTACGAGGTGCTGTGCTCTTCGGGCTCGATCCTACAGTCGTGCAAGTTCGTCGAGCGGTAATGACCTACGGAGTGGGAGTTCTCAATCGATTCGTCGACGGAAAACACCCGAGAAACAAGCTCGTGAAAAAATCGGGAGTGGAATGGTGCACTGATGTTTTTGATAAATTTGTGACTTCTGACCAGCCAATAAAGCTTGGTGAGATTGTTACCAGAAGATACGCGCCTGCTAGATCAGGGAAAACTTCAACAACCATCACGATTTATTCCACCCAACGTGAGAATGTTACTTTCGTTACGGACCAAGGAGTGAAGAAATGCGGTCAGCTATTATTGGAAATGCCTGAAGTAGACGATTACGATTTCAGCAAACCAAGAGAATTGAAGGCGTGTATGATTTTTGGTGGCACCGAGATTAAGGTTACAGCAGTGGACATTTTGTCCGGTAAAGAAGCAAAAGCAAGCATTAATTTCCTGTCCGTATAAAACTCTAAAAGAACCTTGAACTTCGTTTTCTCCGCTTTGTTATTTATTATGTTTTTTTAAAAAAGACCATCATGGTCACTAGATTGCTCAGGCCCGATTTCCAGCCCTGGGGGAGGGTGGGGGTACTACGGGGATGCTCCGCCCGAAAGGGGTACCTTTTCCACGGCCTCAGCATTTCATTAGTTGAAGTATGTAAAGGGGTAGCCTAAAAGGGCTAATAGTATACAACTACCCCCTATCGAAGGGGAGGTGAATAATGGTGTGGATATACCGAGACGCGAAGCTTCGAGGTATACACCTCGCGCTGTTCACCGACCCTGAGGGGGATAGTTGTTCTATTATTTACCAAACGAGTTGCATAAAGAATAAAAAAAGTAACTTTTTGTAAATTAAAAACGTCACTTACTAGAAACTTTGTTTACAATTTAGAAACATTTCAGGGTTTTTCAAGTGCATTTTACAATTTTGTTGCAAATTCAGCATGAAAATAATTTTCTACCTACCAGTGAACTCTTACAAGCCAAAGTTCGTCGCTTTTTTGGTATTTGTTCGTACGACTGTTTCATTTATCGCACAAATTGCGTCTTCCGAAAATGTCTCGAAACGAGACGCCATCTTGGCCCGGGCGCAAAACAGTGAATGGCCAAGGACATTCCGAGTTACGGGAGCCAATCAAAACGCGCGAAAATTGCTATTCACTGATTTGGTATTGGGGAGCTAATAACATACAGTAAAGCATCGTTATATTAGGAATTAAGAATAAACGGAATTTACTCTAGCAATCGTTTGTTTAGTTATTCTTTGCACTGTAGCTTCTGCGCGCGAACCCATGCAAGGTTCCTGATAGCTGCATACCATGAATTAACAATTATTGGACGAGGTTGAGCAAAATATCGTGGTTTGTCTGTGGCAAGCGGAAGAATTATTTGCCGAAGCCGAAGGCTGAGGTAAATAATTGATCTGCGAGACATTGACAAATCACGATATTTTGCGATAATCGAGTTCAATAATTGGTTTATCATTCGATCACCTAGTTTGTCTTTTTAATGAATATCCTCGGGAAGCGAAGCGATCTTCCATTTTCATAGTCTGCTACACAGCCGTTTTTAGTGTCGTCACGCAACGCTCCTCCCCACGAGGATATTCATTAAAAAAACAAACTAGGTGATCGAATGATAAACCAATTATTGAACTCGATTATCGCAAAATATCGTGATTTGTCAATGTCTCGCAGATCAATTATTTGCCGAAGCCGATCTGCTCGCCACAGACAAATCACGATATTAGACTACCATTTTCATAGTCTGCTACACAGCCGTTTTTAGTGTCGTCACGCAACGCTCCTCCCCACAAACGGCTGCTGAAAACCGAACCACATTCCTTTCCCTTTGTGTTTGTGGGGAGGAGCGTTGCGTGACGACACTAAAAACGGCTGTGTAGCAGACTACCATTTTCACGCAAGAGTGATCGCAAGAAGGAGAAAAGCACGGTTTCCTTTGCGCATGTGCAGAATATTATTTGCAGCCAAACACAGTTGGATGGCATTGCGCATGAACAGACCATTATATTTAGGCAATTATTTGCAGGTCACGTGATGGGCTCTCGGCCAATGAAAAGAAAGAAAAATTTGCTTCGAATGGTAATCAGCAATTATATTCAACTGAAAATACAGTTGAACCTCTCTTCAATGGCCACCTTGGAGACAGAAGAAAGTGGCCATTGTGGAGATGTGACCGCTAGTGGAAGTTTGACTGTCCTGGCATGGCAGTGGCTCACAAATCCTAATAGAAAGGATGTGTAATTACAGTTGAACCTCCATGCGCGACCACCTCCCAAAAACGACCACTTATCCAAAACACCAAGTTTCCAAGTCAAATCAGGGGCACCCAACGACGGTTTCCTCCCCCGGCCTAAATACATTATTCTAAGCAAGACCTTATAATGGTCTCTGTGAACGAGGTTGAGGTTTTTTAATAGTAGCCTGTAAGCAAACTCCCTCCCCATTTTGAGAGGATGCTCAAGCCATTGGCTAACTATAAAAATCCTAATTCTATTTGCTTAGCTTAATAACTTTAAAAACAACAACACAAAGAAACAAAGTCATATCATACATATTCACCTTTTTAATTTGGGGAAATAGAAAGTGAACCATGATTTCAGTGATGATTTTAAATAACTTCACTAACTAAAAAGTCCACTTTTTCCTCAGGAATAGGACAGAAGAAAATTTACATCGTTTCATTTTTTTCTCCCTTTTCTCGTGCTTTTATAGAGTTTTTATCTCCTGAGATAAACAAAAGCTTAAATTACCACTGGGGTTACTTAATTATCTGTTCTTCACAGTTCCTTTTTTAAATACAGTGTCCTTATTTTTAGAAGCCCACTCTCAACACCCCACTAACTAGTAAAAGTTGGTAGGTGAATGATACATGTTGTGTCTTATGTTTGAATTACACTGTCATTAGCTTAAAGCCAAACTTAACAGCTGTATTGTAGCAGCAAGTGAATTTGGTATTGTCAGCTGTGGTAATAGGGCAAATTCCCCTCTCCGAATGGACTCTGTAGCTGACATGCTGGCATGTTTCTCCAAGAAATCCAGTATGTTGAGCTGTAAGTACATGTATGCAGAGTTGGTCTGTGTTTCATGATCTAAATTTTAACTCAAATCTTCTTGATCAGCAGGCATAACTT
The DNA here is from genome assembly GCF_958299795.1 of Porites lutea. Taxonomy (NCBI): domain Eukaryota; kingdom Metazoa; phylum Cnidaria; class Anthozoa; order Scleractinia; family Poritidae; genus Porites; species Porites lutea. The sequence continues at coordinate 7,667,557 of NC_133204.1, forward strand.
CTTGCCCAAGCTAGACTCCACAGCCAAATAAAAGAACTAAGCCAGCATTGATAGATTTGTGACAATACATTATCAATCAAAGTCAGGAATATCTTCGAATGAATATCCTCTGTAGCCCTTCCAGGCATAATATGCTATTCTGACATGATAAAATCCTGGGATGAACATTAGAGAACCAAGGATCAACATTGGGTATGTGCGATCAGCATACTGTAAATACGAGAAAATACCAGTAAAATAAAGTTACTATAAAGGCTTGTGAATCTTAAAAGTTCTTTTAGAGAGAAATTGGGAGTAAATGAAGTATCAATAAATGTATTGCAAAATGTAAGACAGTCAGATGAAAAACTCAGTAACAGTAACTTTTGCAAAGGCAAAGAAAAATTAGCCTGATTCACTTTTAAACCACAAACACAACCTACATGCCTAAATAGCCACTCTAAAAATGGTGGCAAGTTTAAGATTTTTCATTTATATTCAAATCAGGCCTCACAAACCTCACTCCAGATATTATCTGAATAATTTTTGTTCTTAAGAAATTATGAGGTCAGCGAAGGTGATTATAAGCGATAAATATTACAATGAACAAGTTCTGCCAAAGAAGATTCTTTCAAATAGTAACACCATGGGATTTCGTCTACAAATTTACTAGTTAGAGCGACAAGCTCTAAACTTATAAAATCCAAGGTGTTTAGCATACAAGCTGCATGCAAAATCAAAGATTTCGTTGTTGCTCCTAGGCAAAGGCTGCAAGGGCCACTGAGTACTGTTTGAGCCCAGCCTGGTATTTAGAGAAGCAGATCCAGGAATTTTTTATAATTGAAGGGGTCCAAGCATGTCCTCACTCTTCAGACTTTTTTACAGCCTATTACAAGCCAGTATACATGCAACCCTTTGATTTAAGTACAGTCATTTAAATTCAATAAACATTTCCAGTCTGAAGGGTGTATTTATGGGATCCAGACCCCCCGGACCCTCCCCCTGGATCTGCCTGTGGTATTTACAGTGTACCTACCTTGACGTCAATATAGCCTGTAAACAGTAGAGATCCAACCACAAGTAAAACAGTTCCCACAGAGAATAAAAATATTGCCAACAGTACAGCCTTCCATGGTACCTTGGGAGGTGGTTTGACAAACTGAAAGAAAGGAGTTATATTAAACTTCAGAATAAAAAATTACTGGTGCTTTAAAAGTATTTTATTTTATTTTCTTAACATAATATCAAAGGGAAGAATGACACATTCCATAGTTTATCTGTGTCTGCTTGTGGAAGAAGCTGAGTGTCCACATTGCTTTTGCAGACCAGGGTTCATGAGTTTGAGTTCATTGAGATATATTGTCAGAGTTGCCTTTTCTTCTTACCCTGAAGATATATTAAAATTGTATTTTCCCCTGAAGACTTCCGTAAAACATGGGTCTACCCACTGAAGAACATGGGTCTACCCCTCAAGAATATGGGTCTATTGCTGAAAAATATGGGTCTGCCCCTCAAGAATATGGGTCTACCCATGAAAAATTTCACGAAAATTGAAGATCTACCCCTGAAGACTACCATAGTTTTTTTACTCTACACCTGAAGAAATCCTCAATTTTCATAATATACTCCTGAAGAATTTCATTGGTCGTCAAACAAGGGGTACGGATGTTAAATGCCATAGACCATACTGTATGTTGTAGGAAAAATTTATTCTTAGGTTCAACCAGTAGTCAACCTACAGCTGTAGCGATTTCCTTTGTTTCCTAGACATGAGTATTCATAGGAGACATAGGAAATTCTGGTTTAATCTGAAGAGGGAATTAACTACAACTGATCCTCTTCTGATAACGACCGGGGTTCAAACGAGTGAAAACGTACTAACCTGAGCATCAATGTAACCATCATCGTTAGAAATCTTCTTGTACTTGACTTTACTTCTTATCATTGTTGTAGGCATTTTAAAAATTGAACGCTGTGATCGTTTTTGATTTTAATTTATAAAAGAGAAATTCGTTCAATTGTCATTGAGTGAACCATGATTAATGTAACCTCGCCTGCACAGTTGACCTAACCCTATACAAAAAGAAGAGCCTGGGTATGAGAGAATTGAGATGGAGAGAGAACTGTAGAAACAAACTGTTTCCGAGAAATTTTCCGACTAAGAGGTGTTTATAAGTAGTACTATTGCCTTAAATAAATTTTTACAAATGTAAATTGCCAAGTTGTAATCATTTCTCTTTCCACCCGAATACGTGGTCAATTTGTCTGTTGTGACCAGTTGCCATGGTTTTTGATAAACTGATAAGTTACGTGATCTCCATATTTGGAGGCGGTGGAGCCCGCGGTGGAAGATGTTGTGATTCAGGAAATTGAGACTGTCGTCTTGCGCCACAAAGTTTCAGATTTTTCTTGGTAATAATTTATTTCAGAAGCTTTGATCACTTGTCGATTGATCTAAAAATTTGGAGCAATGGACGGAGAATGTCTGTCTGTCACAGTCGTGGAAAAAGTCACGAAAATTGATACACTTGGAGGCTATGTATTCTTGGTCTTTCTTTTTTGTCTTATCGTGGGATTTATTCTTGGGCTACTTTTGGCACGCTGCATTCTGCGGGAATTGGAGGTACTTTGTTTCTTAGAATTAGAGTGTAAGAAATACATTATGAATTATGTAAACGTGCTTCACACACATTTGTACATATATAAACAGCTGAGCTAGTGATTAAGATAAGCATATGCATGTGGAGTGTTTCAAGAAGCGTTCGAATATTTCCCATGAATTTTCCTGTGGATTTGGGTAATGGAGAAAAACTCAAGTAAAAAAAAACAAAGCCATAATAGTAGACTCAAAGTGATGAAGAACAACGTCCTTCTAGGCTTGCTGTATTAGTCTCAGCTGGGACTAATGGTGCTCAGTGACTCTTTTGCCCTTCCAAAGAGGTATGCCACGTTAATAGACACCCCTGAGTGATTTTATTTTGTCTCCACGACGGAGTCAGAAATATTTAAATTTTGGTACGAGTTTTTTGTCCAGACATAACTGTCGAGTGCCTGCAGCAAGTAGCCCATGATGGCTGGCTGGTGTCTATGTGACAGCTTAAAATTAAATTTTATGTTAAAAATTTTAACTTTGGTTGATTTTCAATTTCCTGTCTCCTAGGTGAAAACATTTTAACCTGAATTTGATTTTGACCTGTAACATCCATGTTACAAAAAAGGGTGTTTATGTTACGGGTGAAATTTTATTTCAGGTTCAATTTTTAACATCGGTTTATTGTCAATTTCCTCTCTCTCCTAGGGCTAGGAGACAAAGGAAATTGAGAATCAACTTAGGTTAAATTGCCAAAATTAACCTGAAATCAAATTTAACCTTTAACGTCTTCAAGGCACCTCTTAAAGTTGCTAAGGCTGGCACAAACAACTTTGAATCATTTTTCTAGACGAAAACAACAACAATCTTTAAGCTACAAATATGTAAGCTGTACTAATTTGTACGGTAGCTGCACCATTTTGGGACATAATTTTAACAACAAGATATTGTGAGCAATATTAATGCGCAAAATTTAAATTACCAGTATGTGCCCTAAGTGTGCATAAAAAACTACTTTATAAAGGAATATTTTTTATATATACCTGTAGCTCTTGTTAATGTTATTTTGTAAATTGATATCATCAGGGCTGTCATTAAGGTAAATAAATAAATAATAAATAAATAAATAAAATTCACACCTGGCTATTCTGATAGGAAAACAGAAGCTGTGTTGTTGCCCGCTTACTTGATGTATTTACCCAGCAACTCTCGATCTTAGTGATGGTCCTGATCATGTTTACTTACAGTACAGCTGTATATATTTTGAAATAAATATGTCTCATTCTTTAGGAGGAGTACTCTCAAAAGAGAAGCAAATCACAGTCTGTAGCAATTTTATTAGAGACAGAAAATGAAGTGCAGGTGCAAGAAATGTCAACAAAGGTATTAAGTTTAACTATATAGTTATTTACTGAGATGTTATTATAATGGTTCTGTGTACCGGTATAATACAAATTCCTTGAATGTTGTCTGTGTTCAGGCTACCATGAACGCTTTTAGCAGCAAAAGTGTACAGTTGTTTTAAAAATTGAGGAAACTCCAGATCTTAAAATATGATACTGCCCTTGCCATGTGCAAATGGCTAGACCTTCATGTGGCTTAGATGAGCATAAGTTTGGAAATTATGGAGGCCCCATCTCCAGTACGTTACCAGTACTTAAGTGCTAAATCCATTGACACTGTAATAAAGAAGGGTTTATAGTGTGTGTAAGTGAAAACACTATATAGCATCATGTTACTTTTAATATAATAATTATTATGAATCACTAACTCTGTAACCAGTGGTTTCTTAAACATGTAATAAAATATACGACGTGTCTTTGATTTGATTAGTATTGTTGTTGTGAATCACTTAGAATACTCTGTAACCAGTGGTCTCTAATACATACATGTATATATAATTTTTTACTTTCTTTGATTTCACTTTTTTTTCAAATCAGAAAATGGGCAGTAACAGAATTGCCCCCATGCCGGCAACACCAGCAAAGAACACAGCTGATATTGCTATAGAAATGCAGCCCACTCATCTCAGTAGTGGCAGTCTACACAGTCAAGCGGCACAAACTGAACCAGATAATAATGACCAGTCCATGGTTTATGCATTAAGCACGTCTTCAGGGTATGCTTGGATTAAAATAATAGTTATATTCTTTACAAAACAATAAAATTAACAGACAAAAATTTTACTCTGCATTCTCAGTCTACCTTTTTAGAACCCTTTCCTTGGCTTTTCTACAGTGTAACAGATGGAACGATTATAAGTAGAACAACAGACCAAGATTGTGTTCAAATTTTAATTCTTAAATCCTATTTAAAACAGATTTTCAGTTTCTTTGCTAAAAATTTATTCAAAATAATGTATATTCAGAATGTTCTAATTAGGAGAAGTATTTAGGATAATCTTAGGTTCTGTGCATTTCTTTGGACACTCTGAGTCCCAAAAATTGCACATCACCTGGCATTAGCGGTTTGCTTGTGAATTAAAATATGAAGCACACTATTATAGAAAGTATCTTTTTTTTCTGGAAGAAGATTATCTGAGTTAAAAAATCTAATCTGACCTCAGACTGTCCTTGTAAGTGATGAACATGTACTAAACAAGCCTTTTAAATATTTGCATGGGCGGTTTAATATTTGCCTTAGGGGATTTCATTACAACCCCACACTGTGCCTTCTGCTGGATTAATTTTTGTCAAATCTTCTTTGTTTCTTTAAATGATTGTATGTTTCTTGATAAATTACACTGTAATTAGTTCAAAACCAGTTCAAAATTGTTAACTCAGAGGTTTTATCATTTTATACCAGCTTAATTTTTCAAACACGTCACTTTTTGTATTTTATTTAAATCTTTAATAGATTTTTAACCATTTTTTCAGAGAAGAGATGGAAGTTGTACTGCAAAATCAAGATTTCAGGTCCATTGAAATCATGGAAAACAACTTGCAGCTTCAAAAAAATGAAGTGAGTTTAATTTTCAATGTGATCGGAGACATTCTGCCTGTCTTCCCTTGGAAAGTAACGTGAAATTTTAAAATGCAGGTTTCAAGATGTTTCAATTCAAAAAACTCCCATGAGTAGTGTAAATATGTTTTGGACATTAACAGATTGTCTAACATGTTCTAGATTTTACAGCAGAAGAAGAAGTCATGTACTTTTGGCTGTGGCTCTAGGGATAGGAGGGTGTGCAGACCCTTTGATCTGTTTTTAGACTAAACTGGGATCCATAGAGTTTCTCAAATGTCTCCTACTTCAGCTTGCTTTGATTTCTACTTTGATATGTTATTGAAACTGCCATGAAGCTCTCATCATCAGCTTTTACGTGGCCAGGAAATAGAAGTTGCTACATAAACATGTATTTTTAGGGTATTTCAAGAGGATGTTATTTTACATTTGTATTATTTATCGCTCCGTAACATGCTTTGTTAATAATATTTTTTATCCTATATTTATTTATTACCAGACATTTTTACAGTTGTTAAAGATGATACTGAGCTTCTTAGTGAGCAAATCCAGGATAACTGAAGGCTTTCGCAGAGATTCCCTCGCAAAATATGAGCAGGTAAGATTGTAATAATGATGATGATGATCGTGGTGGTGTTGCTGTGATGACGATGATGAATGCTTCTTTCTTTTTAAAAAGTTAATTTACTGTTAAGTCAAGTCTTAAGACTTGAAAATTACTTTAATAATATTGTGAATGCATTAAATTTAGGCAATGGAGGACATTGACAGAAATGCAAAAGAGGAAATGAAAGCTGAAGAACAGGTATGAGAAATTTAAGAAATAGAACAGTTTTGTTGTTTGTTTTTATTATCTAATATTGATGTTAAAAGCCTTTTGATATTTGGCTTGCAAAAAATGATGTGGTTATAGTTTATGCAGTTTAAAGAAACTTAGTAAAAAAAGTAAATACCTGGAAATAGCCATTAATATACTTTCATCTTCAGGAACTAAGAAGCACTATTACAGATCCACTTGAAGTAGATCAAGCAATAGAAAGCCTTCATTCAAAGTACTCTAAGAAAATGGTAAGTTAATTTCTGAACAACAGGGTTCAGTTGATCAAAGGCAGATTATGATTTTCCCGGGGTGAAATGTCAGTCTAGGTTCCTGTTTCCTTGTTTTAAAGCATTGAAGAATTTACGGAATTTGCTTTGTGAACATTTCGATCTACAGTCAACTTTCTCTTAATAATGGACACATCTCTAGGACAGACACCTCACTAAAAAGAACACCTTGAGATAGAGAGAAATGTTGATTGAACTAAACAACTAGTATGATCAGACTCGCGGTTGATTGTTATACGCTTTTTTGTATCCCATTCCTATTTTAATACACCCTTTTTTCACGTTTTTTAAATCTGAAGAGTTCTGAGAGGTTAGAACTTCAGGATAAATTGAAAACAGATCTCTTGCAAGGCACAGAACTGTCAGAAGAAGAGGTGGGTTGACAATTGTTTGCGTTGTAACAAAACATCTATCTCACACCAATGCATATCAAATACATATTTTTTGGCCTAGCTATACAAGGCTTGTATTTTATGCTGTTTGTGTTAAGGCATTGGGCATTTTTCCTTGATTATTAGAAATAACTAACGATGGACAAATTGAATACTAGTTACATGTTTTACTGTGATACTCGATCATGCCCCTACAATACTTGATACATTGTGGTCAGTCAGTCTTGCTTAATTTTTTTAATTCACAGAGCTGGACAAAAGGCCTGCTTCAGTCTATAATAATATTACATTACTTTGTTCTCTGTAAGTTATCAGGTTTTACGGAAGATACATGTATTACGGTGCAGTTAATAAACCATTATTTGCATTTTCTTTGCTATGTTTCTTATATCTGTCTTCTAGTAGCCTGCATAGCTTGTGGTTTTGTTTGGGAGGATTTGTGCACTCACCAGAAAAAACCAACAGCTATGCAGGCGGGGGGATCAGTCATCGTGTTTGTACCTTCCTGCCGGGGAGGGAGAGGAGGGCGTGGGGGGTGGAAAGGTAGAGGGAACTCCCCCCATATCCATTTGCATTTTTATGACCCTCCATTTTCCCCTGTTTTGCGGGCTATCCTTCTTTCAATGACCCCTATACAATTAAATATGCAGATATAAGCATTTTTTGCTCTCTGTCCTCTGAAGCTGAGATTACCCTGTTTTTACAGGCAGAGCAGATTGTTGCTAAACTTATGATTAACATGGCGGCTGCTGACAAGCGTTTGGCGGAAGAACAGAATCGTCAGGCTATGGTAATAACTTTAAAATAAATACAATTTAGGAGTGTCATAATCTCATTACCACAATATAACAAAAAAAAAAATGGAACAGAAGTGGTCAAGCAGAATTACTTTTTGTGCGTGATGGTTAACCAAAACCTACACATGTGTGATATTTCGCTGCATACAAAACCCTTGTCTCCTTTTACCTTAGAAATATTATAAAGATAATAAAGACCATAAAATACCCCGTTTCTGCTTGTAAATTACACCCGTACCCATAACACGGTTAAGGTGATGTTACACGGGATGATTCGCAACGACAAGTTTTAGCGCAGCACATCGTTGCAATGTAGGAACAATGTTGAAACTGGTCCAAACAATGAAGCAACAATGTTGCAATGCTGTGTTGTGTTAAAAATCGTTGTTGCGAATCGTCTCAATCACCTTTAAATACGTAGCCTGTTCCAGGCGTTCAGGTAGTAGAACATGGGCTAACTGGTTTTTCTCCTCGCTTTCTACCATCTGAACTCTACGCTCTACCACTACAGGGTACGGAAAACGGAGCACTGATGATGAGAGGGTGAGGTGGGGGGGGGGGGGGAGGGGTGGGGGGTGAAAATAAATTATAAAGAAGTATTTACCTCAGGTTTGTCGGTCTAACGAGTACTGTTACTAGTTACCGACGTAAAATAAGGGCCTTTACCAGTAGTTCAGTAATGCGCATGTGCAAGGGGTTGAATCAGGCACTACGCAGGAGAAACTCCAAATTACACCCGTGTGTGAGGGTGGGACTTGTAATTACAGCCTATGTTTAATTGGATTTTGGTGTGTTTTATTAGGTGCTGCATGAAAAACTTGCACGAAGACAAGCACTTGCCCAGCAAAGGGCAGCTGACAACCAACAGGTTAGCCGAGTAGTTACCAATCATCTACGCTAAAGCAATCAAGATGCAATTAATCGATTAATCTGAGGACCAGTCGACAGAATAAGGGAGCGAAAGCAAAGACGACGGTGACGGCAACGAGAGCATAAAAAAAAGGTTTAGATTAGCAAAACAACAGCTCTGCACGTGAATCACCTTTTATTGGGTATTTCATTGCTGTCTCTGCACGACTACGATGTGAAAGTGCCTAATTTCACGATCTTGTGGAAGACGTGAACAAAAGACGACTTTCTTTTTCTTTCCTAAACTTCAATGCAGTTGTTTAGACAACTCCAGAAAAATTTGCCAACATTGAGCGAGTTGGAATAAGCGCGTTAAAGTTTGAGATAGAAAAAGCTGAGATAGAAAAGTCCTATCTCAGCGATCGTTGTCGCTGCGATCGCTACGATCGCTGGAAAGTGGTTTCCATATGATCGCTAAATTTTTTTTATCTCAGCGATCGCAGCGATCATATGGAAACCAGTGGTTGAAATTTCTTATTTTGTAGGAGAAAGATGAATTCGAGGAACGATCCAAGCAGCCTCTAAAAAATTTAGAGGTTCTGCACAAAAAGGGAAAGCTCTTGGAAGACCAGAAGGACAGGTAAGATTTTAAACTAGTGCAAATAATAATACTGAACAGGTTAGTTAGAAGCTGTACATATTGCACTTTTTTCCTTACCTATATTTTGCGTTCACCGTGTTCTGCTTCTGTTTGAATTAAAGGATTATGGAGGAATACGAACAAGATTTGCGTATTTTGGAGGAAAAAAATCAGAAAGGTATGTTACCATAACCTACTATAGCACAGGGGAAACTGTTTTAAGCTAAATGAAACAAAAACAAATCTGCTTTTAAAATTCAGGTTGTCAAGATGCGTCGATCGGTTCGTATAGGAATGATTGTTTTCGCTTATGTCACGCTATCAATTCATGATACTGCTAATTTCACCTTCTCTTATCCCTTTAGAGATATTAATTATATTATCTAATGACTGCGTATGAGCTAGAAAAGCTAAAGGATGTGACCCAGTTGTAACCAACTTGAGATAGAAAAGAAGAGTTTCGCGCGATGATCAGCATTGTGGTCAGATGATATACTTTAAATTCATATCATCAGTTTTTTTAGCTATAAAATTCTCTTCTAGCTATTCTAAAAAGTCAGCGAGATCTCACTGAGAAGCTAAAGAGAAAGCGGCAGCAACGAATGAGAAAACTAGAAATGGAACAGGCAGCCGAAAGAGAAGAATTCGAAAGAAAGGTCAGTAAAATCACAGTATTGTCTCAAACCGTTCCCCATGTTCCATGTGATGTTTTTCTCCTCAATTCGACGATCAATCTCGATAAAATCGAACGGAAAAATAGGGGACTATGAATTGCTGAAGTAATCAACAAATGTCCTTTGATAGAATTTATTTGAACAAACTTGGTGGAGAAAGAGGAAGTTAAGCGAAGCATAATAGTAAGAAGACTGTGTCTGATTAGCTTTTCGTAAAGCGCAAAGCATTTTCTACCGCCATCGTGGGGGTAGTTTGGATCTTGAGTCGGTCAAAGCGGCAGAGTAGAGGGCTTTGTCTTAAGCTAAAAAAGTGAGATTCATACAATACTTTTATCAAATTCCAACGTATGTGAAAAACAAAAGCGTTAAGAAACAACAGACTGCAGCACAATACAAGCTTCGCGGTATGGCCAGCACTTACGCATGCGCCCCACCACATCACTAGGGCAGTGAGATCCATGGTCAGCTTTCTCGCCCTTTTTACGGCTTACCCGTCAGATCCCTGTACGGAATAACACGCGTTCAGAAGCTCTTCATTACCGAGGCCAGTGCAAAGCAGACTTTTTTTAGAGTCATCTCCACCCAGCACTGGAAACCTCTAAACAGTTCTCGACGTGCGTATGGAGCCGGAATCAGCGTTGCAAATGCAAACGCAAATGCTGTTGTCATCCTCAGCTACAACACCGAGTGTACAGTTGAATACGTTTTTGCTCTTTTTTTTTTTTCTAAGGCTGGCCAGTTGGTCAATGAAGGTAACATGACAGTCGAGGACTTCCTAGAGTCTAACCATCAACTAAGAGTTCAACAACAAACTGCGAGAGAGGAAGAGGAAGACCGAGCTGATGACATGGAAGCGGAGGAGCTTAACAACCTTAGACAGGTATTATATTGAAAGATGTTTTTCAGTCCGTGACACAGGCGGCTCAAGAATAGTGCTCCCAACAGGAATCGAACCTCTGTCCATCTGGTTACTAGTTCAGACAGTCCACCACTAAGCTACAGTTACTAAGCTTTCTCTAACTTATTACAAACAAGTGACATGAAAGTGCTACTGGTAGACAACTTTTGGAGGAAAATTTAAAATCCTCTTAGGAATTTTTCCTTCAGATTATTTCCCGATTTTCGCTGTTTATGTTTAAAGTTCAATTTGGTAACAATATTACTAGCAATCTGTTCAGTTGATGGCAGTCACAATTCATTTAACAAGTTTTTTCTCGTTGTTTTTGTCGATTTAGAAACTGGAAGAGACTAAGCAGAAAAAATTGCAAGAAAGGGAAGAAGCTTTGTTTGAACAGATCAGAAAAGAGGCGCATTTATCATCCAAAGAAGCGGAGAAGTTGATGAACAAGCATTTAGAAGATCTTAAGGAGTCCAATGGTTTGTTGAGTTCTTCAGTATCGTTATTTTTTTTATCTCCCGTTGCGCCAATAGTCGTTTTACCCACATGTACATATATGCTTTTCTATACACGTGTTTCTCGCACGCACGTTCCTCGCGTGCACACCAACTCCAGCACGCTCCTCACATCTTGTCTTCACCATGCATTTCTTGATCACGTGTACATGTGTCTGTTGTTTGCTTCCTGTACCCTTTTTCCTGGTCAATTGCTGTTATTTTTAACGCTTTTTTTTTTGCTTGGTTACATTCACACGGTAGCGGACGAATTCAGTTCTGCACTGAGTATTTTACCCTGCATTCAAAATGCACCAGATTGCATCTCAACGCATGTTCATTTAAAAAAATTTCCGGGGGCGCATGCCGCCGGACCCCCCTAGGAAGCTTTTCGCCTTCGGTCACTCGGGACTAGATAGAACCTTGATTTTCCAATGCGCTTTTCGTCTTTCCTCGTGGTCGACAACAAAACAGCGTCTAACAAGGTATGTTTATGACCTTTTAAGACAGGAAAAACCGTGAGCGAGAGCGTCAGAGAGCCACAATTCAAGAAAGATTAGCAGAAAGAAAGCGGAGATGGGAAAGAGAAATGGAGCAACAACAAGCAGAACAAAGTCAGATAGTGGCAGAACAAGAGAAAGCAATAAAACAAGTGCTCAACACTCAAGCGGGACTGGCTGAAGAGTACGTGTCCACCAAATTATCTAATAACATGACTATGAGTGAAAGAAAAGCTGTTAACTGTTAAAAAGAAGAAATAACAAAAGTTTATACCGACGACTAGGCTGCAAAGAAATTGTACTCAGATTTGTAAACTGGCGCGTTGGCCGTTGTTAGTTGACCTGAGACTGGGTCTGTGTTGAGTTGAACTGTACTGTGGGATTGATTTGGGGGATGACTTGTGACCCAGTTTCCTCTGCAATTTTTCCTCGTCCCCAGGGCGCCACCCTCAAAAATAGGAGGGAATCCCTGAGGACTAGGTTAAGCAATATCCAATAAAAGAAGAGAAAGCCTCCTTTTAACTTTCCCATAGTGCAATGCGACACAACACCGAACCAGTCTTCTACGGAGCCTGAAATGGCCGGTATCTCTTTGCATCAGTGGTCGTTTTGAAAAAGAAAATTTAGCTTTTTATTAAAATTAATTTTTTTATTTGTTATTCAAGTGACTGTTAGCTAGATTAAGACATTAACTTTTTTTGCAGGTTAAGGAAGCAGGTCATGTTAGAACACGAACAGAACATGGCAGCGTTGAATAATCATTTGCAAATGACGAGACTCAGGCAACAAAAAAGGTTCGTTTAGTTCAATCTGAGTAGCGAGGAGGCGGGCGGAAATTATCTCTTTCTGTGTGCCTATGGGTGGGGATACACCGCCCTAGGAGGAAAAAACTGATAAATTTCCCTGGGGTTTACTAGGAAAGGCATTGCAACAGGCAGAATTGAACCTTACATTTACGCCTTTTTTGGAATGTGGTCACATCAGCCTTTTTTAGTAAATCAAATTAATATCAGTTTAAAGCAAATTGTCGTACTATTATTCCTTTTAATGTCAATTACCTGAGTGTTTTGGTGGAAACCGGTGTAAATCCCCGCCCGTCAATCGAGATGCTCTTTAGTTAAGCTAACAAGCGCTTCAATTTTTTACCTACAGGCTGGAGAAGCGTCTCGCAACCCGAAGAGCACGACTCGCTGAACTAAGGCAACAAATGGAAGTGGAGCGAGAGAATCAACCTCAGAACGATCCAGAGGCCCTGAAAGCACTCGCTAGGGTGCAGGTTAGTTGCTTATTTCCAAGTTTATATTCCTCTTGCAGTGTTTCTTAAAACTCCTTTTTCGAGTTTTCTAGTGACTATTTGTTTAGTATTCATCCTGTCAGACTTAAACGAAATATCCACAATTTCCCCATGAAGAAGAAACGTAAAATTAGATTATAGGGGTAGAAGCGAATTAAAACATGACAGACGCGAGAAAGAAACGATTTACGATTTTCGTTTTCTGATCGACATAATAGTATACTGTTACAGTTATGTCATATGCTGTAGACTGTGTCATGTCAGAATATTCGTGTCACCTTTTCTAGAACATTGAGTATCAGGCTGAAGTGAAGAAAATTGAGGCTGAACATCAAGCTGCTCTGGAAGACTTCAGAAGGTGAATAGCATTCCCGTTTTATTGCCCAAAATACCATTTATCCTGGCTGGTTGTCATTTGGATTTATTTCAGCTTTGTTAGGTAGCTGAAATCTTGATCTAGCGCTGACACCGTATATTTAATTCGCCACACAAGCATGATTTTTGATAAAAACTCGTTTCCCTTCAGGGCAGGAATGACTCTAAACAGCGGCGATATCCATGGATTCAAGTGTGCGCGTGTGTCGGGGGGGGGGGGGGGGGGGGAGCTTGAGCGCCACCGTCGATTCTGACAGCTTTAATGGTGCCAGCTGTGAACAACGCATCTCATATGAAAATACTTTTGCTTGCCACTAAAAAACCTCTTTGCCTGTTTTTCAGTAGCTATAATTTTGTCACATGAAATTTAAGCAAATATTCTCATCTACTCGAGCACCGAAAAATTCTGGCATAAAATTTGCTCGCGTGGACAGGGCTCAGTTCTTTTGGTTTTGGGTTTTATAAAATTACGTTCACACGCCTTGTGTTTTTTAGACGCTTGGAAGCCGAGACAGATGAAGCCCTGAAAGAACAGGACGAGAAACTGGGGAAAATCCTGGGTAAACTACAGGTGAGCTAAGTTATTATTCAATGCAATTCATCCAATGATCAGCTCCTTTTTGGAGTCAGACACCACTTTCTGTTACTTATTTTTTACACGATAATTTACTTCAAGGTTGCAGTAGCGAGGCGAGAAGAAATTATTAAGCGACAAGATGAAGCTATTCGCTCCTTAGAGGTAACTCAACTCTTGATAACTTTCGAATTAAAGGCCGCGAATGGGTTATCTTCTTTTCTTCTTAAAAGACATGTATAACTGGTAAATTTGTATATTTATTTATACCACTAGCTGTTAGCAGCTTTGAATTTAGCAGAATCGTTGTAGAAAAAATTATTTTATTTCATTAGGGATTTAAAGCTTCTCTTCCAACTGTATAATAAACCGTTTTTATATGATTTCGTTTCTTTGTAGAAAAAACTCGTTGAAAACATGACAAGAGAAGGGACGCTGGCTGATGCGCAAACAGATCGGATCATAAGGCAGCATCAGAAACAAGTGGACAAGTTAAATGCGCAGATAGACGCGTAAGACTCGACTTTTCACCTTTTCTGATGTTGCTCGCTTATTAAACACCGACTTCTCATTAGAGTTCTGACATGTCATCTGCAGTTTTTAACTGAGAAGATCTTGCTGTAGATCTACGTATGGCAGCACTGGTTTTTGCCGATTAACTCTCGGTGTTCAAAACACTAATAAACCTTTCACGTCCCCGGCTAGCCTGCGAACGCAGACGTATTGCTGGTCGCCGATTCTCTATCTACGGCTTGTCTTGCAGCGAAAAAAAATATTTTGCCTCCACTCGGAATTCAGTTGAAGAAAACAATCGTTTTTTAAGTAACTAGTTAAAACAGGGACAGTTTGTGACGCTCTTGTGTTGCATATAAAGCGGGAATTTGAAAAGTGGTGAGTGATGAGAAGGGATTAGTCTGTGACCACTGCAGACGTATTTCTGGCCGTGTTTGGTGACAAATAGAAATACATCTGTATTCGAAGGCTTCTAGAAGAACATTTGTTTCCAGTCTTTGCACCTTAAAGAAAACCATTGCAACTGATTTATGTTATTTTGTACCAAGTGATTTTACTGTTTTGTTTACAGCGAAAAAGAAAAGCAGATGCAAAAAATCCGAGAAAAACTAGAAGCAAAACAGTTAAAGAAAGCAAGGTTAGTTTCTTTTGTGAATAAGAGATTTTTTTTCCACCGTCACTCAACCTCGTTCCCAGGGTTCTCTCCTGTGCGGGTAGGAGAGAACCCTGGGAACGAGGTTAACCGTCACTGAGCTCTATTTTCTAATGATGCAATATTTCTTAACGTTCTATTTTAGAGCTTTAGAAGCAAAACTTTATCAAGAAAAAGAGGAACAAAAGAGCAAAGCGGCTAAGTAAGTTTTAACTCCTTTCCACTTTATAATGTTGCTTGTTAGTGGTTGCATCCTTTCCCGCCTTTCGCAATGCAAGTGCCATAGCAAGTTTGTACGCGATTGAAGGCGGCTTTATATGTAGTAGCCTGAGAAAAAAGCCGACATTTGGCGACGCTACTGCTGGCTTCCGCGCCAAATGACGTCTGACAAACGAGCGCAGAAATTCCATACTGATGACGCGTCTCTACCCAGATCTGGGTAGTGCTTCTGATTGGTCGTGTCGCGTGGCAAATTTATTTCAACCAATATTATACTTGTTCCTCTGTAGGTCAGTTGGTGTAAAACTTTCCCTGCTTTTAGCGGAACAGCGCCACAAGAGAGCATTAGAGGTAATAGGCATTTTATATAGGACTCAGTTTTTTCTCTGAAGGAAAGAACAATTGTACATGTTACTTATTGCTGTGGTTTGTACGATTGCCCTATGTGATCGGCTGAAACTTCTCGTACCATTATCAACCAGTTAAAAAGGAAAACCAACAGCAGCGCTTGGCGCGTGTTTCGTGTTTTGCCTCGCGATATGATTGGCTCCCCGTTTGTTTTGAATGGTCGTAAGTGTTCCAGTAAGCGTACATCCTTAGACCCCGCCCACCCCCCACCCCGAAAAAAAAGAAAAAAGATTACGGTAATGAGACGACTACGTCCCACTCGTTCGAAAGAACTAGTCACGCGTTTTGGATTTTAAGACTGAGAAAAGCAGCCAAAACAGCTCGTGCTTTGGTTGATCAACAGCAAAAGCTGCTGTAGGATTTAGCTTTCTTGTTTCTTAGTTTGCAGTGTTACAAAGTGTTCTTGCTTAAATATTGCCCTGTTTGCGTGTCGTCGCTCATTTTAGATTATTCATCGTACATTGTTCTCGATGTATTTGTTTAACAGGATATGGAGCGTGAAATGCAGATGGATTTAGCACGTCAGTTGGAGCAGTTAAATAGAGAAATGGACGAGCAACTGTTAACAGACTTGCAGGTTCAATTAGTTTCCTGTTCCAATGATGTCACTCTAGAATGTTGCGAGAGAATCGTCCCCAGCGACGGGCAAAGACGAGAGACGGCTGTATTCACAGGCTATGAATGTTGCTTTTCTTGTTGTTTAGATCTGATGACCACTTCCAATAAATTTACTTTGTGTGTGTTTCATACAGTAGCCTTCCACTTCTTTGAAACTTTTAACTTCATTGGACCCTATATGTTGACAGCTCGTCTGTTTTTTTTTTTGTTCGACTTTCTACTTTGTCGTATTTTTTAAATTGTTTTCGCAACCAAACCTCTCAGGCCTTGTTACAGCTCAGCGGTGCCTCTTTTCATTTTTTTTCTGTTTTCTTTTCTCTCTACTAACACCGCCTCGGAAGCCTATTGGAGGGCAATAGAGAATGAGCTAAGCTAAGGTCATTCTCTCTTGTGGAGGGATACTCTTGATTAGGGAATGCGAGATCAGTAGAAGCGGGTATGTGACTAGATTTTCAGAAACGTCCTTCGTCTGAAAGCTCGCTCCACTCGCTAAGAGACTCGTGAGGTCGACTTGTAGCAAGTCTGGTATGTGACGTAAGATCCACTTCTCAGGCTTCTTTATTATTTCACCGAGACTTAGTGTTTCGAGCGTTTGCTGGCCAAAGTCATCGAGGGACTAAGATATCGCCATTCTTTCAATGAAAGGTCCATCTGAAATCCTGTGATAATTAATTCTTCTTTATAGGAGGAAGAGAAGAAGTTCATTGCTACCTTGGCTGAGAACAGTTCAGCTACGGAAGAAGAACTGCTTCAAACAATCAAGAGTTCGGCAGTAGGTAAGAATGGACAGGGTCTGAAGTAATAAGGGAGACACTAAGGCCTCACCAGTCAGTTGTCTTTAACTATTTTAAGCAATCATTTGTCATCTTTTCCTTTCGCAGAGGTGGGAATGGATGCCAAGCTCACGAAGAGCATCGCTAAAGATGTTCGTAAAAGAGTTAGAACTGCCCGTACTCCAGTTCCAGAAGTATAACCACTATAAACCCAGCTACAAAAATGAGATTGCATGCTGAGATATATTACATCACAGACTGATAAAATATAATCAATTGATAGTTAATTGTTTTATAACGCGCTATCCGATTAGAGGGACAAGTTTATTGTCTTGTTGTGAACGGGAAAAAAAAAAAGAAACGCGCGCTCATGTTCTGCCTTTATCAAAGATCGTCCGCTAAGAAGCTAGTGTGGCCCGTTATGTGGGTTACCTTGCCATTTATGTAAACGCTTCAAAGCGTGTTCTAAAGAAAGATTATGAAAAGTTGGCCCTAAGCTCGTTTAGCTGGGCCACCCTCTTTCCGTATGAACTGGCCTTATGGTGTAAGATACAGCGACTATCGGTACTTTAATTACTATTTATTTTCTTAGGGTCTGTGATTTTGTATTCAGTGGACTATAACATTGTAAAAAGGCACATACAAACGCAAATTTCGCCGTACGTGTTGTGTTTTGCAGTCATTCTCATTGTAAGCGATATTCCAAAACGTCTATTTATTCTTGCTCTGGTTCGAGGATTAATACTGTATTTATTAAATCGTATCTGTTTATTTTTATTTGTGGTCTTAATAAAATAATGCAAGTAATGTCTCAGTGTCATTAAGCAGTGAAGGACATCGTGATAATCTCTTCTTCCTATACCTTCTTCTCAGATCCCTGATCACCCGTCTAAGTAGATCTTGAACGCGGAAAACATCTGAGCATGTGCTGCGAGATTAGAAATAACCAATCGCTTTAAAGGAGGAATTCTAGTGGTTCCGGATTATGGAGCTGGTAGAGCCAGTTGAGGAGGGTGGGGGTGGGGGGAGTAACGACCGCAAACGAAGGGATTGAAGGGAGGTGGGGAGAAAGATCCCCCAGCGTTTATCCCCACCAGCTTACTTTCCTTTCTCAGCGTAGTTTAGCCTGCAAGCTTGCTCTCTTTTTGGTGTTAGTCGCGAGAAGTCACGCGAGAGCCACACGCCAAAGGAGACGCGAGTGCGATGGGGGAGGGGGAAAGATAAGAGAGACTTTTCCTTTTCCTCTGCCGCTCACGGCTTCGCCGCTCTCCTGAGCGTTGGTTCGCGACTCGCTTTTTTCGCTTCGCTGCTTGCTGGCAGGATCAGAGTAGTTTTCTTGAACAAGCCCACTCGACCGACAGAAATGGGTCAGGTATCAGGACCACAGGACCACAGGACCACCCGCTAGACACTCCTTGTCATGGTGTCATCATCAAGTTTTTGTAGTCAGGTGGACAACTTGCACATTCGAATAAAATCATACATGACTTGTCCAAATGTTGAGAAATGAAAGTGGTAGCATAAAATAGACCACATGGCATGGCAATTGTTTGTACTGCAAAGCGTTAGAACATACGGAGGGCCACTCGGCGGCGCTCTTGAACAAGGAGACTGGTACGAATCAAACAACTAAAGAATCGAAAACATGGCGGCCTCCATGCTCAGTCAGAGTAAGTTATTATTTTGTGCTTTTCCTACTTCGAGACTTGCTCTATCTATGCTCACATTATTGTAACCTTCACTTGCATGTTTTATCGACATAGAGCACAAGTTACCTCCTGGTCAAAACCCAGATGAGTGGACGATTAGAGAAAAGTTAACATTAGCTTCTTCAGTGGTTCGAAGTGGTGATCAAAATTGGTAAAAACAAATAAGTTTAGATATCTATCTATGTTGTTTATTTTGATTTTTAAATTGCTCAACTTACTATTAGAAAGCAAATCTATCTATTCGAAACCTACTGTATTTGTTCGAGGGTTAAGGAATGCTTTCATACCTGGTTTAGTGTTTTATACGAAACTGAAATTAAACAACAAAAGGGTTAAATATTCAGGTTACAGTATGGAAGGCAAAGCCGTTGGTCGAATTTGTGTGTCGTTAAAGCAGGCTGGCCTGGTCTGCAAGGTTTGTTTTTCTTGATTCACTCTGTAGCTTCCATTACTTATCTAAAAAAGGGTTCATGCTGTACACATGCATTTAATAAAGGTAATACATGTAATGTACATTTTTCTATGGAACGCTAAGCGTTGCAAAAATGCTCAAATATACACATTATAGAGGTTTAATCATTTAATATGTGCTGCACTTTGTTACTATTGGGTTTATTAAAGCATAAGTGGGGTAAGTTTATTGCATTTGATTACTTTCAACTCAATGTTGTGTTTTTCGATGAGCCTGTGAGATAACACTTGGATTTCTATCAATATATATAAAGGCCATATCCATGATAATCAATGATTATTCAAACATGCCATCATTTCCACACGGGATAGCCTACTACGCAGGTGTTCTTAGGGGTTCTTCGCGTGTTTCTGCCCCACAAATGTCTGCTGAAACAAGTGTTTAAATTCCTTTCCCATTGTTCGCAAATATCAGCTGGAGCTCACGTGCAGATTATAGGAGAACCAATCGGTGCTGTTGAAGTCAAAATGTTGACAAGCTAAACACAACGTGCAAGCTCTGTAGCGTGTGACATGTGACCAAAGAGTTTTGCCCTTTACAAGAATGTAGAATATGGAGGTTCGCTTTTTGCATATTTGTCTCTGTAATGCTGAATTAGATGCCAGTTGCTCACAAAGGTTTTCTTTTGGTGAGGTAGCGATGGGATGGTATGTTGTAACTGAACAAAAGGCAGAATTTTGTTTTTTCGCAGTTTATTGTTTTATAGTAAAGTAAAAGTTGACTTCCACTCAGCAAATTTAACCTGTGAGATAATTTTTTTCAATGGGATTGAGGGTAGCCTCTAGTTCAAAGGCATGTGAGTAGTTTGTTCTAAAAAGTGTAAGGTCTTCACCTTTCACGAGACCTTTCGGATCTTTTTTGGAGTCTCGCATGAAATTTCTCAAGGTCCAAAGTGCACTTTCCAGATTTGTAAGTGTGCTTTGATTGGTGGACATTTTTTTCTGCTCATTTTAGCAGACGCTTGTTGGGGAGGATTGCGTAATGAGCCAAAAGAATGTCTGAGGGGGAGGCTACTTGTGGGACAGCTTCATTACAATCAAACTGTCCTAATCAGGACAGGTCACAAGTAACATGTTCATTTCCTTCTAGGGTGTCTGTCAGTCGTACTATTAAACCAATACTTGAGACAGGATGTTGTGCGAAACAAAGACCACCTGACTTTTTTTCGCAGAAGGTAATGTTATTTTGTGTTTTGTGTCACAGGTATAATTTGAATCATCTTTTTCTGAAAAACCCTTTTTTATGAGTTATTTGTGTTTTATCCTGGTTTTATAGAGTGCAAGAGCACCATGTAAGTATATTCTCTGACACAAAAGTTCAATAATATCAAAAGGGTGGCTGGAATGAAGCCCCAACTCACTTCTGATAGACTTTTAGTTGTTGGTGGAAGCAAGGCTGTGATGACCTTGTTTTGAAACAACCTTTCCTTCTCTGTTTACCTGGATATTTTTTATACTATATAATTTCTCCTTATGTTTAGAAATAGAATTTAATTTAATTTTTTTATTTTAATTCTACAGAACTGTGCATCTCATTACTCTGAAATGCTTGAAAAAGTGAACACGCCAAAGTACGTGCTGATGACTGATTAAATTGGCCATATTAATCTGATAAAATACTTGTTAGATTTAAAGGTTGGAGGTTCATTGTTGTGATTTGCAATTTATCAATAACTACCTTACTTGTCAATTTGATTATTTCTCTATTAATCAACTCTCTCAGCCTACAGTGCTTTTAGTTTCAGTACATTAATCTGCATATTCTCTTTCACTATTCTCCATCAAGGCTGTGCTCTAAGGAAAATTGAAGGGAGCCCAGTGCTCTGAAAATGTAAAATCTAGGGTACCCAACATATTATTTGTATGAAAAATATAAGATTTTCTAGTCGCCCAAGAGCAAAAGTTAGGCACCAGGGGCCACCGGGCTCTACTAGAGCACAGCCCTGTCCATCATACATTTCTTGTTGCAGTATTAAAAATAAAGTCATTTTGTTACGACAATTATATTTGAGAATACAAATGAAAAATCCTTTTGTTAATTGTAGGAGAAAAAGGACTACTGAAGGAGGTGGAACAGGTAAGGAGTTGACTACTGCTATCAAGGACACTGACTTTGTGGCTTCACCAGTTAACCCAGAGTGGAATTGTCAAATAGAAAGAAAATAGAGCAAAAATAGTATTTCATGCAACTGTCTACATCACTTGAACTTTAGAAAGACCACAAACACAACGGCTTGGCACAAGTCCCTTGAACTCAGGTTGCCGAATTGACAACTTTCACTCCAATTTTGTCACCAATAATGATTTTTTCTGCTCCCCATTTTGACCAAAATGGTTGCAGCTTAGAGCACTATGTTAGCAGGGGTTCAATTGTACAGATATATTATTCATTTAGAACTACATCAGGAAGCAGCAAACCACAATGTTCATTGTTATCTCTAATTTGAAAAGCAGAATTTTCTTATACTGTATTACCAAAAATGTATTTACTTGCTCTGGGAAAGACATTTAGTATACAAATTTCAAGACTCAGAGCAAAATTTTAGACAAATGTGAACATTTTGTTTGAATTGTGTGAACTTCATTACTGATAGGAAATGACAAGTTGCTTAAAAGGATTGATGCTTTTTGATCTGGGTATATTACAAAGAGACCTGGCAGTCAAAGAACACCAATCCTGTGAAACGTGTGCTGTTTTCAAGCACTGCCGGTTAAGAGGTCACAACTTCAACGCACACAATGTAAAAGGACTATCCAAGGAAAAATAATAACAATATCAAGCACTGTGTGGGGAAGGCCATTGCTATCAAACAAAGAAAACCTTCTCTGAATAAGGACAATGGATCTCCCAGCCATTTGCAAATCCTCTCCTAGGATTATGTAACAACCTTGCTGTTACGTAACCTGTCATGTCACATCACAGATGAATTTGGAGGGATTCAAACAAAATGCTCGATTTTGTCTCAAATTTTGCTCTGTGTCTTAAAATTTGTGTACTAAACATATCTTGTATGTTGGTCTTTAAAGTCACAAGCTGAGGATTGCTTAACTACTGTAACTGGAAAGCAACTATGTATTTTTTTTAAAACTTTATTTAACATAGAAACACCAGGGGATCAAATTGTAAGAAAATTGACCTTTGAGAGAATCGAGGAATTGAAGAAATCCATTCGCAATGATCAACTAACCTACAAGTAAGATATTTAATTACATTATATTTCTTTACTTATGGTATGTTTATTTACCAGGTTTGCAAAAGAAAACTTAAATACCATAATACAGACTAAGAGGCTTAATTTCATTTTGCATTTTATTTAAAATTTTATGGTCTATGAGATACAACCCTTTTTCTCCTAACAGGGGACAAAGTTGTGAAAGTGAAAGTAGAATGCAAAAGTTTTACCAAAGAGGTTTCATTTAAATGGTAAAACCATTTGCATGATATCATTCAGGGAGAGAAAAGTTAGCACATGCTGACAAATCATCTCCCCAAGGTTAAGTGTAAGGGAAATTTGACAGACAATAGATATGATTGTTTTGTGCAGATTATGCCATGCTCATGTGCGTATCAAACTAATCATAGTAGGATTATGTGAATTATATAAAACTGTTTAATGACAAAATTAATTTTATGTTATGTCTTCCTGTAGGAAATTGAAAGACAGAATAGAGGATATCAGAGGTGGAAAGCTTGATCATCAACTGCCAGCCTTGTGGGATGAAATTAAACTGTGAGTAATAGTCTTAGATGGCTCATATAAGTTATAGTTGAATAGAAGATCATATATCCAGAATGATTACTATAAACTTACAATAATATGCTGTTTAATTTTATTTTAATGATAAGTCAAGCATACACTGTAGATCCAATCCAGTTTCTACTGTTTACAGAAAATGGTCCTATGCGTGAGAATATATTATTACGAAATGGGCCATTGCTCTCTGGCGATACATGAAACAGTCTTCCTTTACAGTGTATAAGTATGCTCTATCATGAGTCCTACCATCGGAAGACGGTCATTCTTTTTTCTTGGACCAATAGCTGTATGTTAATTTAATATTGTAGTTACATATATACCTTCGGTTGTAATATTGAGGGAAACTCCTACAAAGTCATTTCTTAGCTTAACCAGCTTAAAGATCGTCGAATATGTAGATTCTTAAAGGGGTTATATATGAATTTAACTGGCCTTGAAAGTTTTGCCTTTTGAAATATTGAAGAAGCACACATTTTTTAAGATAATGGCCTGGGTTTGTATCCTCAAAGAAACTTGTGATAGACATCAATAATGATCTTAGTAAATTCATAGCCATTTCACAAATACAGTGGAATCCATATTTTCAAGCCTGTTAGGGAAAAGAAATGTGGTTTAACTTTTCTGGAGGTTAAAAAGTTTGTGGAGCGATCACAGTCCCCTATTTTTCCGTGAGATCCTCAAGATCGAGCACCTGTTACCATTAATGGCAGCCATCTTGATTTCAAATGTACCTTGGGAAGAGTATCAAATCTACTTAGGGGGTGGGAGACAGTTTGGGAGAAGGTTGCCCCCATTCCCCTAGAGCTATAATCCCAGACGCCCGCCTGCTCGGTACATTTGAAAATCAAGGTGGCCGCCATTAACAGTAAGATGCGCTCGATCTCTACGATCTCATGGAAAAATAGAGGGCTGTGAACAGTCTAAAAAATTGGGGGCTAGTCGCAGTGTTTGACTGATAGAGGGAAGTCAGTTTGTAAAGTTCAAAAAACTAAGTGTTTACAAAACTATGGGTCTTAGATATTGGTGAGCTGTCATCATCTTTACCTTAAAATTTTATACTGTGCATAATGCTTTATTTGGATGACAACATTTCTCTCTAAACAGATTGGTTGCATGGGTGATTCGTAATTTTGTATTTTTCCGTGTAAAGATTTTTTATTGAAAGGTACATTTATGATAAGAAAGCTTGACAAAATATCTTCAGTTAGATGCAAACTTCCTGACCTGTACTCAACTGGCATTAAAAGACAGCAAATCAATGCCATCACCTGATGAAGATCCGCAATAACTGATCGAAAGATACCTGCAATAACTGAACAAGTCACCAGGGCTGTCATTAATTTTTAAAGCAGTTTTAGCAAATAAAGATTCACCCGTAACATCTCCCCAAAACCTTATAGTGCCGCCTTGAGCTTCCCCCTTTGATCGCCAACAAAATCAAGTGAGCTCAGCTGTAACAGGTGATATGGGTTATGGCCCTTTATGACAGCTCTGGTCACTTTCCTGAGACAAATAAGAAACAACGCCCATCAACTCCCACTTGTTTCACTCTGCTTTCAGGAGGAAAAAGATGAGGCCACCACCCATACCCCATCAAGATGGGGATGGGCCTGCTTCTGTTACCCCCACCACACCCACTACTCCAATCACCCCTACTACACATGGAGGACAATCTGTGATGCAACAAGGTAATGTTGCTGTTGCTTGTTTGTAGTAAAAGGAAGGTTTGTTACCCCAAGTAGCAAACAGCTGAAAGAAAATATTGTTCCACTCCTTTATGGTTGATTCACAAAAACCAAGTTAAGGTTATCACATAGATAAAATTTTGTACCCATGATAACTTAACTATGACTTTCTTTTCAAGAGTCTTCATGGGTAGAGAAAAACACTATTATGTGTTACATGATTTCATTCCCAACCATTCACAAATTCTACATTTTTTCCTTTGCCCAAACAGAAAGACAGCTGTTGTAAGTAGATTTAAAACTGATGATTATTTTGTAGTAAAATAAACCAAGAATATTTTGATACCTTAAGGCTACATGAATTTTGAGAAGCTGGCAAGTCAATAGGTTTATTGAATAGAACGTAAAATAATTATTATTAATGTATTATTGCTAATTTTAGGTGCACCTAAACCTCCTGGAAGCCAACAAATGACCTCTCCCCAGAAGGGAAAGCAGCTGCGAGTTCCAAAACCAACAGCAAAGTATGATAATAAATTAACAATAACATTGAAATTAGTATTGTAATAAATTATTACTAGATACAGTGAAACCTGCATGCGCAATTACCTATCCGAAATATCAAAATCACTTTATCCAGTAAGCTGTATTTTAAGTGACTCCCAAATCTTGTATTTTGGGTGACATATCATGAGAGCTTACATGGGTTTTCATGTTAGCTTCATTGCATCTGTTGTTGGAAGAAGGCTGATTACTACGACTGTAGGGATAAGAGTGTGATGGAGTCTTGTAAGATGGTTTATTGTGACCATTCAAATGAAACTCTTCAGAAGTAATATCTTGAATCTTGAATTTTGACTTTGGCCAACTCCAGAGTGAAAAGGTTAACGAAATAGAGGATATTACATGGCCGCGCAGAGATACAAAATTTCTCCACAAGTGAGCACAGCGAACGAGTGAAATATTTTTTCAACACAAGAAGAGAAATTTCGTATCTCCAAGTGGCCATGTAATGTTCTATTTATTATATAAACACCAATGAAATACCAAACCATTTCACTTTAATAGTTTTTTGGTGTGAAAGGCGCGATTTATTATATAGCCATAGCAAAGGTGATATTTTCACATGTGAAGATAACATGTTATTTTCACATGTGAAGATATCAAGTTTTCGCGTGAAAGCTCACCTGGTATTTCATTGGTGTTTATATAATAAAGGGATTTTTAAAACCTTAATCTCCACATTGGCCCATTAAGGCTAATATAGGCACACTTTGTATGGGTAGAGCAGAATGTCTGACCTAAAAATCTAGATAATGATTAATTTTTTAATGCAGGTTTCAGAAATATCAACAGCAGCTCCAACAGAAACATGGCCACTCTTCCCAGTCCTCCCCCTTGAATCAGACAGCAGAGGGACTGGCCTCTACCTCTGAACTATCCCCTGGAGATGGCAGACGCTTTTCCTTGGGACATGCTGGAGTGCCAGTCGGGGGAGTAGGGCAGGCAGGAACGTTTTCAGGAGGGGCTCAGGTGAATTTATTTTTCAGCTGTGTTATTCAAGTTATTCCTTGTCCACACATGGGTACTGTTGCCAAGTGGGACTGTGGAGTCATCTGATGACTTGGTTTTTTATATGAAGTATCATACATTTTGTATCCTCTAGAAAATTGTGTGACAAAGTTTTAAGTGACAGGAACGTAGGATAGATAAATGCAATTGTTGAAAACAGGGATCTTGATTGTAGTATCCAAGAAAGTGTAGTTAAAGTAATGTTGATTAGCTTGCTTTCTATAATGTAAACAGAGCTGTGAATTAAGACAGTAAAAATTTAAGATGTGCATCTTGCTTAATGCAGTCCTGCGATCTTAAAGGGAATGTTCTGTAAAATTTTAACAAAGTAAGAGTAAAACAGCCTTCAGAGCTTGACTCTTGAGTGTTGAAATGCACTTAGGACTCTCAACTCACATTTAATATTAATAACTAATTTAAACTGTAGGTTTCTAAAGGGGAACCAATGGATGTTGATGTCGGAAGCATTGTGCTGTCTGGTGCCCAACGCGACATGGCTCCTCCTCAGGTATCTCCTAGAAGGGCTGATCATGTACCTGCACGACAACAGAGCACATTACAGTCAACAGCAGCCAGTTCGCATGGCTCGGCAGAGTCCACCCTTGTATCACTGCTATCACAACCATCTGCTAAGGATGAGAAGCAGTTGAGAAGGGGCAGTTTTTCTGACCAGGAACTACAACCAACCAAGGTGATGCCATGTAATAAAGTTGAAGGGTTTGCTTGAAAAATGAATGACTAGTTTGCTATGAAATGTAAACTATTTCAAACAAGTTCTGTTGTTGCCCATGGAACCTTAGTGCTGCTATCATTGATGGAGCAGAAGGCCTAAAAATCATAGAATCATCCGTTTTTGTCTTTCCTATAACTCAAGCAACTCAAGTGAATCACTACCTATTTCTTCAGGAAAAAGGCACAAGGCTTTTAAACATCTGTCTTTGTTCTGCACTGGTTTGTTGAGTTTCAACAAAACAGAAACCTGTCCTTTTTTTTTGAAGTCATTGGTAAACAAATACAGTAAACCTCTACAAAGTGCCTACACTCAGGGAAGGGAAAAGTGGCGACTTACATGTAATAAAGGTTATCACTTCATAGACGTTCTGTATACAGTGATTTATTGACAATTCTCTTTGTGGGGACTCTGTTAACTGGCCAGTAAATAATATAAAATGACTAAGTTTCTTACTTAACAACAAGTTTATCTGCCAAAATGGAGCTGCCTTAATAGCAGATCATGGCCCCGTGGGTGTCCCTTTAAGCTGGGATTGTTTGTGATGTGGTTTTCTTTATACTGAGTTTATTCATATTTCAGGAGCCTGAACGTCGATCCTCTGTGAGTGGTCAGGGGGCTCAAGCAGCCTCTTCACCATCACAGGCAGCAGGATCACAACAAACTTCAAACTCTCAAAATTCTGACGGAAAGCATTTTTTAGGTATGTTGTTACTTTCATTATTATTATCAGTATTTAAGCACAAAAAGTAACGTCATAAACACATGACGTTTCGGTGATGACCGTGATGTCACCATTGTCAAATGCAAATGAACAGAAAGAATAAACGATTTATATAGAAAATGACGTTGTGAAACAGTTCATTAAAAAGTGAAGGAAAAACAAACTCAAAAACTTATTTAAACCTCCAAAAATCTAGGAGAGTGAGATATCTTTGCTGTAGGTAAAATCGTTTTTCAGGTTAAACCTTTACCAGAAATTTCTTTGTTGCCTATCAAATAACTAGGGCTAGAAAACAAAGGAAGTTTTGGATACCTAGTAGCTCAGTGGTTAGAGCATCCTACTAGATCACGGAGGGTAGTGGGCTCGAATCCCAACTGTGGCTCGGCTTTTTTCCGAGTTTCCATTTGATGCAAAAAACGTATCATGTTCTACTTCTACAAAAGACTCACTTGGTGGATAGTTTACCTGAGAACGGATTTTACCTACAACATCTCTAGGATGTTCTAATGTTCCTTATAAACATGCTGTCATGGTAGTTGTGTGTATTGACGTTAATGTTGGTTATTCGTTAGGGGTTACTCCCTCCATGGAGTCCACCAAAAAACTGGATTCCATGAGGGAGATACAAGGAAACATAACACAAGTCTCGGCAACCGCACCAGCGGCAGCACCATCTGTCAGCGCACCTACACTCTCTAAATTACTGGCTGCTGAAACACCTGCTGCAGCAGCTGCTTCGTTAAATGCTATCACATCTCATGGGGGAGCCATAACCAAGGTACACTCACCTCTCTCTTAAAGGGACTGTGTCACGGCTGTGTGGCTCATTTAGTTTATGATGCCAATTAGTAAATAATCGCTTAAGCGCCGCACCTTTACCCAAAATAATTTAATAAGCGCGACTCTCGAATAAACGCCGCGGCGCTAATTTGGGTATTTACAAACTAACGTCCCACCTTTGCTACGGTGCTTGATAAAAAGAGATATCAAAACCTTATCGCTTGAGAGATAAGACCTCGACCAACTCGTGAGTTCTAAAGTTTTAATGAAGGGAAACTCTTAAAATTCTTGTATTTGCGGTGTCTGTGCAGTTATTTTGCATTTTTCACTCAGTTTGGTGGCAGTTAATTCCTACTGTTTAAATTTTGATAAATTTTGTGACACAGGTCCTTGAACGATTTACGTCCCAAGAGTAATTAATATCAGTCTTCTCCTAATAATATCAACGAATTAAGGTCGTTTCGCTACAAGTCGTTTTGCTGTATTATGAAGTCGTTTCGCTGCACCATAAAGTCGATTCGCTGCAACCACTTTTTTGTTTTAAACAGTTTACAACAATTTAGAATTAACTACAAACGAGTAAAAACGAGTTAAGTTAGCAAAACGACTTTACAACTTTGCAGCGAATCGAGTTCATTATGCAGCGAAACGACCATACTCCATAAGCAGTCTCTTGATATCAGTACATAACCAAGAGAAAAGTTTAAAAGAATAAGAGCACCAGTGGGAAAATGCTTTGATCTTTAATTTAATTCTGTCCACTAATTCTTAAAGGAAATGTCTGAAAATCGGTCTGTAGAATCTGTATGTGGATATTGGAGCTTAATGGATTAACTCGCAACTCTATATGACAAACTCTTCACTAGAACAGACACCAAGAGAGGGTTCCTGCCTTAATTCAAGCCTTTTCTTTGGCTCTCTATTCTATAGGACGGATATCTCCTTAAGATGGACACGTGGTGCCACTCCCAAAGGTCTTTCTTAGAGTTGTCTTTATTTCCAGAAGATGTCTATATATTTTAAAAACTAAATATGGTTCATTTACCCAATACAAATTGTTTTCACTAAAAGTTTGAAAAGAGAGCCTTTTTAGACACATTAAGAGTTCAACACGTGTTCAGGAAAAGAATATCAAACTGATTCATCAAAGAATATTTTTTCCAGACCACTGGAAGGGTAGAGGGCAGAGTTTTGGAGTCCACAGGGAACCCAGTGGAGAGCGCTGTGTCTGTCATTGGTGGAGGCAGAGGATCCGCTGAAGGTACACCTCTTGATCAATTACATAAAGGATGATTACATACGTGTGTAAAAAATTGAATCGTCTGTATTGTTATTGTGAGTTCGGTACTTTTATGAGAACTTGTGAAGAACTTCAAAATTAGAAATTTGATGCCATCTGATTTTAGTTTGAGTTTGTTATGGTTGTTTGATCTGTTGAACTTCGAAGTATCAAATCTGTTAAGAATAAACGAAATCCATGGCTGTAGCTCATTGGCATTGATTTGGAATTTTCCTAGGTCTGAAATCCTAAACGGTTCATATAATTTTAAATTTTTAAACTATTGAGCTCATTATAATACTTGTAAGTAACCTCAGATGAGGCTGAATTTTAGCAGTTCTCGTTCTCTCTCTTTTACGTGGCCCACTGAAATAAAATAAATTTATACAGCTTGATGTCAGGCTAACTTCTTTGAGATCCGTACCCTGCGAGTAGAGGCTACATTTTCGCACGGTACGCCCAGTTTAACCGTCGAACTTTTTATGTACTCAAACTTAATAGCTAGTGGGTCGGCCCAAATGATACAATTTCGACAGCTGATTCAGACGTCGAACTTAATTAGTCAGACTCAATTCATTTTCACGATGTACAATAGTCTACAATGTTTACCAGTGAAAATAAAGTACCGTAAATTATGCATTAGGTTCGGTACATGAAAAGCTCCACGATTGAAACGAAAACCTAAGTCGAAATTACCATTTGGGCCAGTCAAACGTAATTCATGGGTGCACTCACATTAGATATTTGATTCAAACGTTGTCGATCTTTTCATGTACTTAATTGAAGAGATAAGGTTCGGTACCTGAAAAGTTCGACCTTTTAGCTAGTCCTACGTTATGAGCTGAGCCTAAGATAATTGTGCGTGTGTTATATTATTTTCACAGGCAGTCAATCTGTTCTGACTGTGTCTACGTCCATGCCATCAATCTCAGTCAATCCTAAGGTAATTGCATAAAGCTCTATTTTTTCTGTGCCTTTTCAGGTTTGTTTTGGTGTTATTATTGAGTTACTTTACAAATTTCATTCTCTCAACTTAGGTTGGCTTTCCTCGAGTGAGCAATGTTGTCGAAAATACACTTTATCATGCAACTGTTGTGGCTGTGCATCGCGATTGCCTGAAAAAAAATTCTTGCCACTTTCCTAACCAATCACAATTCAATTTTAAAACGAATCCTGACTTCCTTGCGAGCATTTTCCTGTACTTTCACGCCACCAGCAGTGATTTGATTGAATCGGTTGAAAGGTGTTTGGCCGGCACAAAAACTGTACGTAAATCGCAAGGCTAAAATCTCCAACCCTTTTGGTTGTTAATTAACTCATTTTTTGCTCATTTGCTTTCTAGGCTGCTGCTCTCACAGCAACACTCCCCTCCCCACTGGCAATCACACCACCACCCACCACCCCTCCGGCAGACAGAAAGGTCAGTTGAACTGCAAACGTTGAAAAATCAGGAAAAATTAACCAAACCGCTTCGCTTCATGTGTTTTTTTTTTTACTTTCTTTACACAGGAAATGATTACCGATAAGTTTGAACCAAAAATGAAAAATGCTGAGAAGATAAGCGGTGCTGAAATAACCAGTGTCAGTCTTGAAAACGAGGCCAACAGTGAACGGGCAAGTGTCGACCAGTCAGGGACCGTCCCTGAAGTAAGAGTGGAGACCACAGACACCCCAGTCACCTCTCCACGAGTGTCTAAACGAGCATCCAAACCTGGCAGACCTGGTAAGGAATAGACTGTTCACAGTCCCATATTTTTTCGTGAGATCATTTAGATATACCGCGTCTTACCGTCACCAGTATCGTCCCGCCCCCTAAGTAGTTTTGACGCTCATGCAAGATGGCAGCCCGTAACACAAAGCGCTCGATCTCGATGATCTTACGGAAAAATCGAGGACTGTGAACAGTCTAGGTAAGGAAAGAAATTAAACGCGGCTCCACTTTACAAGTAACAAATTGTTAGGAGCCTGAAATTGTATATTTTCTTTTTGAAAAGTTTAACCTTTTCTCGCTTACTCGAGGAATCTTTCTACCAAGTGAACCCTTAGAGTAAATTTGAAATCTGATTAGTTTCTTTAGAAATTAGATTGAAGAACCTTGACTTCTCTCATTTTTTTGTTGCCACAGGGAGACCACCCAGAGCGGCGCGTAGAAATCAGCGAAATCGCAGCAAGTCGGCGACCTCTACGGTAAGTAAGGCCTTCGTCACTTCCGTAAAACTATTAATAAAAAATCCATTAAAACATTACTTTTCATACATTTCCTTTGCAGGACAATGAAGGTGATATCGAAGAAGAACATGAAGAGGTAGGGATTAATTTAACCTGACAGAAATCGGAGGAAATGAGTCTCTTCTCAGTTTATAGCGCGGTGGCTGGAGCTACCGACCGGGATCTGCGATGTCATGGTTTCGAATCCTTTGCTGAATCAGTTTTTTTCTTCGTCTCCAATTCCTGACATTATGAGCATTGCATCGTTTACAGTTTTAGAATTTTTTTCCGTCAATAATTTTTTACACTGTGTCACATTAATCGATTCTAAGAGTGCTTCCCTTGAGAAAATCCAAGATATGACTCTTAATCTTAGAATCTCTGGATTTGTTTCGACGAAAGTAACGAAGGAGCGTGACTGTAACATAAGCGTTGACCGGCGAAAAACGTGGCCTCTGCATTTCTTGAACCGCTTGCTTGTTGTTTTCGGAGACAAGTTTGGATTCTTTCGATTCAAAATCTATGCTTGGATCTTGGTAAAGAAATTGAAAATCTTTTTTAAGATTCATTCATCCAGGTTTGGATTTTCCTAGAGAAATGCGCTCTAACTTAGGGGGTGTTTACATGAGAAAACTCGCACCGAGAGTCTCATACCGAGATGACTTTTTTCGTATCGCGTTTACATGATGACTGGGTCATTTCATATCTCGTTATCTGAAGGTACACTTCATGTTGATAAAATACACGTGTGATTCAAAATCACAAACATTACGCATGCGCTACCCGTTCCAGTCTGTGGGCAGACTGATTTCACACCGAAACGGGTGGTCGTTTCGCGTTTACATGATACCGCTGCGAGATTTCGTACCCGAGTGAAATTCTCGCCCCGGTACAACAACCGGGGTGAACTCACGTCGGGGTGACTCGCGCCGGTATGATATTTTGTGGTGGTATCATGTAAACAAATAAAGAGCCGTGAGAGGGAACCGGCGTGAACTCGCTCCGGGACGAAAGTCGCCCCGGTGTCCTGTAAACACCCCCTAAGGTGCCGCCAATATTCGTTTTTCCTCAAGGAATCTAAATTTGAGTCAGTAGAAGTGGAGTCAGAAAAAACCGAGGAAGAGGAAGACAATGAATCCATTGTTGAAGAGAAAAAAGAAGAAAGTGACGAGGAGATGGAGCGAGAGAGCGGTGAGGAAGCTGTTTCGGACTCCGGGGACAGGAATCAGTCGGAGAAGGATGAACCTGTGACCTCCATGAAGGACTTCCTGATGGAAAGGTCGGGTATTGGGGGCTCCGAGTCGGTACCGGGAAGTCCTGCCTCTCAAGTATCCCAGGGGTATGTAAATTATTGCTTGAGATACGCTTCTAAGGGCCTGTTTACCTGGAGATGGGGGACCCCAGGTAGGTGAAGGAATCCGCGGCGGGTCACCCCACCTATCATGTAATCGTGATCAAATAAAAATGAGAGATTATATGGACAGGCGGGTTACCCCACCTAAGCGGGTTACCTCACCTGTCTGGGATCCCCCACCTCCTTGTAAACAGGCCGTAGGTCACGTGGTGTTGCATGGTGTTTTTCTTTAATTATACCGAAAGAACTAGAGAAACACACGATAAGTGATGACATCAATACTAGGCCCGTGAGTGTTTCTTTTTTTAATCTTTATTTTTTGTATTGTGTTAGAAGTAGCGATGAACAAGAAGCTATCCAAGCGCAGAAAACGTGGAAGAAGTCAATCATGCTGGTCTGGAGAGCTGCCGCTAATCACAAGTAAGAGCGAATATTTTATTGCCTTATCGCTTTTTTACCTGTACCTCCGATTCCTACGGAAACCCGATAGTTTGCCCGGAATCCGATAGTCTGCGCAGCTGGCAGTACACTCTGTACGCGTTCCCGCATTGCTTTGAACAAAGACACCAACTCGAGGTTCGGGTGACTAAATAAAGGTTAAGAAAACCCTCATAGTTGAAGACGCAACTTATGGCTTGCCGTGATTGGAACCCTGACCTTTGCGATACCGGTGCAGCTCTCTAACAAATTGAGCTAGAAAACGAACTGGGAGCTTGTCATTAAATTGGTTTCTAATATATCTGGAAAATGTGAAAATAAAATAATGTATATACGAATTTCATGTACTGCAACAGCGGAATGAAGAAATAAATGCAAAGAAAATCATGTCAGTTGTGAAAACTGAGAAAGCCCGAAAAAAAAGATGATAATAAATAAAATCAGAAACTCATAAGGGGTTATGGATTTCTGATAAAATGGAATAAAAATATATAAATAAATCCCCCCGCGCAGTCATTTGTATGAAATTGTCCACGCAAACCTCGATTTCATTTTTTTTCTCTGCTCCTTGAAGCGGAATGGGGAGGAGTGCCCACGGAAAGGTCTTATGAGTTTCTGATTTTATTTATTATCATCTTTTTTTTCGGGCTTTCTCTTAGAGAGCTGCACCGGTATCGCAGAGGTCAGGGTTCCAATCACGGCAAGCCATAAGTTGCGTCTTCAACTATGAGGATTTTCTTTCTTGCAGCTCCACCCAGAGCCAAACTGACCCTCGTGCGCACTCGCGCGCTGAATAGTAGCCTGCAGGGGTACTAGTTTTACTCTCCCTTATCTTCCTCCGTCATAACAAAGATGGCGGTTACAACAGTACGAACATAAACAAGAACGCTCTTAGTGGCGTGAGTCTCGCTTGCTTGGAGATGAGTTTTGTTGTCAAAGGCCCCGGCGCTGTTATACTACTTTTTCGTTTGGAATACAAAACGAGTGTTGTATGTCATAATGTATATAATCAAAAAGTAAAAATTGCAAGGAGAGACAGGCCGCACATCTTAGGCTCAAACCAGTGTGAAACCTTTGAAAACCTGCTACATATTGATATTGCTCCATTGAGGAGTACTCTTTCAGGGATTTTACACTCGCAAAATTGAACGATGATTTTTATCGGTATCAGGGGCCGATGACTCTGTCACTATAAATATACATAGCTTCTTTGTACCGGACCAAGATACGGCTCGGTACAGTATATGTTCAGCAATGGGAAACAGTGTCCTACCTATCTATCTATCTAATCTATCTATCTATCTATCTATCTATCTATCTATCTATCTATCTATCTATCTATCTATCTATCTATCTATCTATCTATCTATCTATCTGTCTGTCTGTCTGTCTGTCTGTCTGTCTGTCTGTCTGTCTGTCTGTCTGTCAATCTATCTGACAACAGTCACAACGGTGACAACGGTGAAAACGGTGACAACGGCGACAACGGTGACAATGGTGACAACGGTGACAACGGCAACAACGGTGACAAAAGTGACAACGGTGACAATAGTGACAACGGTGACAGCGGTGACAACAGTGACCACAGTAACAACGGTGACAACGGTGACAACAGTGACAACGGTGACAACAGTGACAACAGGACAACGGTGACAACAGTGACAACGGTGACAACCGGGACAACGGTGACAACAGTGACAAGGGTGACAACAGTGACAACAGTGACAACGGTGACAAGAGTGACAAGGGTGACAACAGTAACAACGGTGACAACAGTGACAACGGTGACAATGGTAACAACAGTGACAACGGTGACAACGGTGACAACAGTGACATCGGTGACAACAGTGACAACAGTGACAACGGTGACGACAGTGACAACGGTGACAACAGTGACAACAGTGACAACAGTGACAACGGTGACAACAGTGAAAAAAAGTGACAACTGTGACAACAGTGACAACGGTGACAACGGTGACAACAGTGACAACAATGACAACGGTGACAAGAGTGACAAGAGTGACAGCAGTGACAACGGTGACAACGGTGACAACAGTGACAACGGTGACAACGGTGACAACAGTGACAACAGTGATAACGATGACAACAGTGACAACTGTGACAACAGTGACAACGGTGACAACGGTGACAACAGTGACAAGAGTGACAACGGTGACAACAGTGAGAACGGTGACAACAGTGACAACGATGACAACAGTGACAACGGTTATAACGGTGACAACAGTGACAACGGTGACAACAGTGACACCAGTGACAACGGTGACAGCAGTGACAACAGTTACAACAGTGACAATAGTGACAACGGTGACAACGATGACAACAGTGACAACGGTGACAACGGTTATAACGGTGACAACAGTGACAACGGTGACAACAGTGACAACGGTGACAACCGGGACAACGGTGACAACAGTGACAACGGTGACAACAGTGACAAGGGTGACAACAGTGACAACAGTGACAACGGTGACAAGAGTGACAAGGGTGACAACAGTGACAACAGTGACAACGGTGACAATGGTGACAACAGTGACAACAGTGACAACGGTGACAACAGTGACAACGGTGACAACGGTGACAACAGTGACAACGGTGACAACAGTGACAACGGTGACAACTGTGACAACGGTGACAACGGTGACAACGGTGACAATGGTGACAACAGTGACAACGGTGACAACAGTGACAAGAGTGACAACGGTGACAACAGTGAGAACGGTGACAAGGGTGACAACGGTGACAACGGTGACAACAGTGACAACAGTGACAACAGTGACAACGATGACAACAGTGACAACGGTTATAACGGTGACAACAGTGACAACGGTGACAACAGTGACACCAGTGACAACGGTGACAACACTGACAACGGTGACAACAGTGACAACAGTGACAACGATGACAACAGTGACAACGGTTGTAACGGTGACAACAGTGACAACAGTGACAACGGTGACAACAGTGACGAGAGTGACGACAGTGACAACAGTGAAAACGATGACATCTGTGACAAAAGTGACGACAGTGACAACAGTGACGACAGTGACGACAGTGACAACTCTGACAACTGTGACGAAAGTGACAACTGTGACGAAAGTGACAACAGTGACAACGGTGACAACTGTGACGAAAGTGACAATAGTGACAACTGTGACGACAGTGAGAACTGTGACAACTGTGACGAAAGTGAAAACAGTGACAACAGTGACGACAGTGACAACTGTGACAACAGTGACGAAAGTGACAACAGTGACAACAGTGACAACAGTGACAACTGTGACGAAAGTGACAACAGTGACAACGGTGACAACTGTGACAACTTTGACAAAAGTGACAACAGTGACAACAGTGACAACTGTGACGACAGTGACAACAGTGAGAACTGTGACGACAGTGACTACAGTGACAACGGTGACAACTGTGACAACTGTGACGAAAGTGGCAACAGTGACAACAGTGACAACTGTGACGAAAGTGACAACAAGGACAACTGTGACAACAGTGACAACGGTAAGAAGAGCGACAACGGTGACAACAGTGACAACGGTGACAACAGTGACAAGGGTGACAACGGTGACAACAGTGACAACGGTGACAACAGTGACAACGATGACAACAGTGACAACAGTGAAAACGATGACAACGGTGAGAACAGTGACAACGGTGACAACCTTGACACCAGTGACAACGGTGACAACTGTGACAACTGTGACAACAGTGACAACAGTGACAACTGTGACGACGGTGACAACAGTGACAACGGTGACAACTGTGACAACTGTGACGAAAGTGACAACAGTGACAACGGTGACAACTGTGACGAAAGTGACAACAAGGACAACAGTGACAAGAGTGACAACGGTGACAACAGTGAGAACGGTGACAACGGTCACAACAGTGACAACAGTGAAAACAATGACAACGGTGACAACAGTGACAATGGTGACAACGGTGACAACGGTGACAACAGTGACAACGTTGACAACAGTGACAACGGTGACAACTGTGACAACAGTGACAACAGTGACAACGGTGACAACGGTGACAACAGTGACAAGAGTGACAACGGTTACGACAATGACAACGGTGACAACAGTGACAACGATGACAACAGTGACAACAGTGACAACGGTTATAACGGTGACAACAGTGACAACGGTGACAACAGTGACACCAGTGACAACGGTGACAGCAGTGACATCGGTGACAACAGTTACAACAGTGACAACAGTGACAACGGTGACAACGATGACAACAGTGACAACGGTGACAACGACTATAACGGTGACAACAGTGACAACGGTGACAACCGGGACAACGGTGACAACAGTGACAACCGTGACAACGGTGACGACAGTGACAAGGGTGACAACAGTGGCAACAGTGACAACGGTGACAAGAGTGACAAGGGTGACAACAGTGACAACGGTGACAATGGTGACAACGGTGACAACAGTGACAACGGTGACAACTGTGACAACAGTGACAACGGTGACAACGGTGACAACAGTGAGAAGAGTGACAACGGTGACAACAGTGACAACGGTGACAACAGTGACAACGGTGACAACGGTGACAACAGTGACAACAGTGACAACGATGACAACAGTGACAACGGTTATAACGGTGACAACAGTGACAACGGTGACACCAGTGACAACGGTGACAACAGTGACAACAGTGACAACAGTGACAACAGTGAGAACGGTGACAACGATGACAACAGTGACAACGGTGACAACGGTTATAACGGTGACAACAGTGACAACGGTGACAACGGTTATAACGGTGACAACGGTGACAACAGTGACGAGAGTGACGACAGTGACAACAGTGAAAACGGTGACATCTGTGACGAAAGTGACGACAGTGACGACAGTGATGACAGTGACAACTGTGACAACTTTGACGAAAGTGACAACAGTGACAACAGTGACAACTGTGACGAAAGTGACAACAGTGACAACGGTGAGAATTGTGACGAAAGTGACAACAGTGACAACTGTGACGACAGTGACAACTGTGACAACTGTGACGAAAGTGAAAACAGTGACAACAGTGACAACAGTGACGACAGTGACAACTGTGACAACAGTGACGAAAGTGACAACAGTGACAACAGTTACAACAGTGACAACTGTGACGAAAGTGACAACAGTGACAACGGTGACAACTGTGACAACTGTGACGAAAGTGACAACAGTGACAACTGTGACGACAGTGACAATAGTGAGAACTGTGACGACAGTGACTACAATGACAACGGTGACAACTGTGACAACTGTGACGAAAGTGACAACAGTGACAACAGTGACAACGGTGACAACTGTGACGAAAGTGACAACAAGGACAACAGTGACAACAGTGACAACGGTGAGAAGAGCGACAACGGTGACAACAGTGACAACGGTGACAACAGTGACAACGGTGACAACAGTGACAACGATGACAACGGTGATAACAGTGACAACGGTGACAACCTTGACAACAGTGACAACGTTGACAACAGTGACAACGGTGACAACTGTGACAACAGTGACAACGGTGACAACAGTGACAACGTTGACAACAGTGACAACGGTGACAACTGTGACAACAGTGACAACGGTGACAATGGTGACAACAGTGACAACAGTGAGAACGGTGACAACAGTGACAACAGTGACAACGGTGACAACAGTGACAACGGTGACAACGGTGAGAACGGTGACAACAGTGACAACGGTGACAACGTTGACAACAGTGAAAACAGTGACAACAGTGACAACGGTTATAACGGTGACTACAGTGACAACGGTGACAACAGTGACACCAGTGACATCGGTGACAACAGTGACAACGGTGACAACAGTGACAACAGTGACAACGGTGACAACGGTGACAACGATGAAAACAGTGACAACTGTGACAACGGTTATAACGGTGACAACTGTGACAACAGTGACAACAGTGACAACGGTGACAACGATGACAACAGTGACAACAGTGACAACGGTTATAACGGTGACAACAGTGACAACGGTGACAGCAGTGACAACGGTGACAACGGTGACGACGATGACAACAGTGACAACAGTGATAACGGTGACAAGAGTGACAACGGTGACAACAGTGACAACGGTGACAACAGTGACAACAGTGACAACGGTG
This sequence comes from Porites lutea, assembly GCF_958299795.1. Lineage (NCBI taxonomy): Eukaryota > Metazoa > Cnidaria > Anthozoa > Scleractinia > Poritidae > Porites > Porites lutea. The sequence continues at coordinate 7,707,743 of NC_133204.1, forward strand.
ACAACAGTGACAACGGTGACAACAGTGACAACGATGACAACAGTGACAACAGTGAAAACGATGACAACGGTGACAACCTTGACACCAGTGACAACGGTGACAACAGTGACAACAGTGACAACGGTGACAACAGTGACACCAGTGACAATTGTGACAACAGTGACAACGGTGACAACAGTGACAACGGTGACAACGGTGACAACAGTGACAACGGTGACAACGGTTATAACGGTGACAACAGTGACAACAGTGACAACGGTTATAACGATGACAACAGTGACAACGGTGACAACAGTGACAACAGTGACAACGGTGGCAACGGTGACGACGATGACAACAGTGACAACAGTGACAACGGTGACAAGAGTGACAACGGTGACAACAGTGACAACGGTGACAACAGTGACAACGGTGACAACAGTGACAACGATGACAACAGTGACAACAGTGAAAACGATGACAACGGTGACAACAGTGACAACGGTGACAACCTTGACACCAGTGACAACGGTGACAACAGTGACAACGGTGACAACAGTGACAACAGTGACAACGGTGACAACAGTGACAACGATGACAACAGTGATAACGGTGAGAACTGTGACAACAGTGACAACTGTGACAACGGTGACAACGGTGACAACAGTGACAACAGTGACAATTGTGACAACAGTGACAACGATTACAACAGTGATAACGATGACAACAGTGATAACGGTGACAACAGTGACAACAGTGATAACGGTGACAACAGTGACACCAGTGACAACGGTGACAACAGTGACAACGGTGACAACAGTGACAACAGTGACAACGGTGACAACAGTGACAACGATGAGAACAGTGATAACGGTGAGAACTGTGACAACAGTGACAACGGTGACAACAGTGACAACAGTGACAATGGTGACAACAGTGACAAGAGTGACAACGGTGACAACAGTGACAACGGTGACAACGGTGACAACAGTGACAACGGTTACAACGTTGACAACAGTGACAACGGTTATAACGGTGACAACAGTGACAACGGTGACAACAGTGACACCAGTGACAACGGTGACAACAGTGACAACGGTGACAACAGTGACAACAGTGACAACGGTGACAACGGTGACAACGATGACAACAGTGACAACAGTGACAACGGTGACAACGGTTATAACGGTGACAACAGTGACAACGGTGACAACGGTGACAACGGTGACAACAGTGACAACGGTGACAACAGTGAGAACGGTGACAACGGTGACAACAGTGACAACAGTGAGAACGGTGACAACAGTGAGAACGGTGACAACGATGACAACAGTGACAACAGTGAGAACGGTGACAACGGTGACAACAGTGACAACGATGACAACAGTGATAACGGTGAGAACTGTGACAACAGTGACAACGGTGACAACGGTGACAACGGTGACAACAGTGACAACAGTGACAATGGTGACAACAGTGACAAGAGTGACAACGGTGACAACAGTGACAACGGTGACAACGGTGACAACAGTGACAACGGTGACAACGTTGACAACAGTGACAACGGTTATAACGGTGACAACAGTGACAACGGTGACAACAGTGACAACGGTGACAACGGTGACAACGATGACAACAGTGACAAGGGTGACAACGGTTATAACGGTGACAACAGTGACAACAGTGAGAACGGTGACAACGGTGACAACAGTGACAACGATGACAACAGTGATAACGGTGAGAACTGTGACAACAGTGACAACTGTGACAACAGTGACAACGGTGACAACGGTGACAACAGTGACAACGGTGACAACGTTGACAACAGTGACAACGGTTATAACGGTGACAACAGTGACAACGGTGACAACAGTGACAACGGTGACAACGGTGACAACGATGACAACAGTGACAAGGGTGACAACGGTTATAACGGTGACAACAGTGACAACAGTGAGAACGGTGACAACGGTGACAACAGTGACAACGATGACAACAGTGATAACGGTGAGAACTGTGACAACAGTGACAACGGTGACAACGGTGACAACGGTGACAACAGTGACAACAGTGACAATGGTGACAACAGTGACAAGAGTGACAACGGTGACAACAGTGACAACGGTGACAACGGTGACAACAGTGACAACGGTGACAACGTTGACAACAGTGACAACGGTTATAACGGTGACAACAGTGACAACGGTGACAACAGTGACAACGGTGACAACAGTGACAACAGTGACAACGGTGACAACGGTGACAACGATGACAACAGTGACAACGGTGACAACGGTGACAACGGTGACAACATTGACAACGGTGACAACAGTGACAACGATGACAACAGTGACAACAGTGAGAACGGTGACAACGGTGACAACAGTGACAGCGGTGACAACGGTGACAACAGTGACAACGGTGACAACAGTGACAACAGTGACAACGGTGACAACAGTGACAACGATGACAACAGTGATAACGGTGAGAACTGTGACAACAGTGACAACTGTGACAACGGTGTCAACGGTGACAACAGTGACAACAGTGACAATTGTGACAACAGTGACAACGATGACAACAGTGATAACGATGACAACAGTGATAACGGTGAGAACTGTGACAACAGTGACAACAATGACAACGGTGACAACAGTGACAACAGTGACAATGGTGACAACAGTGACAAGAGTGACAACGGTGACAACAGTGACAACGGTGACAACGGTGACAACAGTGACAACGGTTACAACGTTGACAACAGTGACAACGGTTATAACGGTGACAACAGTGACAACGGTGACAACAGTGACACCAGTGACAACGGTGACAACAGTGACAACGGTGACAACGTTGACAACAGTGACAACGGTTATAACGGTGACAACAGTGACAACGGTGACAACAGTGACAACGGTGACAACAGTGACAACAGTGACAACGGTGACAACGGTGACAACGATGACAACAGTGACAACGGTGACAACGGTGACAACGGTGACAACATTGACAACGGTGACAACAGTGACAACGATGACAACAGTGACAACAGTGAGAACGGTGACAACGGTGACAACAGTGACAGCGGTGACAACGGTGACAACAGTGACAACGGTGACAACAGTGACAACAGTGACAACGGTGACAACAGTGACAACGATGACAACAGTGATAACGGTGAGAACTGTGACAACAGTGACAACTGTGACAACGGTGACAACGGTGACAACAGTGACAACAGTGACAATTGTGACAACAGTGACAACGATGACAACAGTGATAACGATGACAACAGTGATAACGGTGAGAACTGTGACAACAGTGACAACGGTGACAACGGTGACAACAGTGACAACAGTGACAATGGTGACAACAGTGACAAGAGTGACAACGGTGACAACAGTGACAACGGTGACAACGGTGACAACAGTGACAACGGTTACAACGTTGACAACAGTGACAACGGTTATAACGGTGACAACAGTGACAACGGTGACAACAGTGACACCAGTGACAACGGTGACAACAGTGACAACGGTGACAACAGTGACAACAGTGACAACGGTGACAACGGTGACAACGATGACAACAGTGACAACGGTGACAACGGTGACAACAGTGACAATGGTGACAAGAGTGACAACGGTGACAACAGTGACAACGGTGACAACGGTGACAACAGTGACAACGGTTACAACGTTGACAACAGTGACAACGGTTATAACGGTGACAACAGTGACAACGGTGACACCAGTGACAACGGTGACAACAGTGACAACGGTGACAACAGTGACAACAGTGACAACGGTGACAACGGTGACAACGATGACAACAGTGACAACGGTGACAACGGTTATAACGGTGACAACAGTGACAACGGTGACAACGGTGACAACAGTGACAACGGTGACAACAGTGAGAACGGTGACAACGGTGACAACAGTGACAACAGTGAGAACGGTGACAACGATGACAACAGTGACAACAGTGAGAACGGTGACAACGGTGACAACAGTGACAACGATGACAACAGTGATAACGGTGAGAACTGTGACAACAGTGACAACGGTGACAACGGTGACAACAGTGACAACAGTGACAATGGTGACAACAGTGACAAGAGTGACAACGGTGACAACAGTGACAACGGTGACAACGGTGACAACAGTGACAACGGTGACAACGTTGACAACAGTGACAACGGTTATAACGGTGACAACAGTGACAACGGTGACAACAGTGACAACGGTGACAACGGTGACAACGATGACAACAGTGACAACGGTGACAACGGTTATAACGGTGACAACAGTGACAACAGTGAGAACGGTGACAACGGTGACAACAGTGACAACGATGACAACAGTGATAACGGTGAGAACTGTGACAACAGTGACAACGGTGACAACGGTGACAACGGTGACAACGGTGACAACAGTGACAACAGTGACAATGGTGACAACAGTGGCAAGAGTGACAACGGTGACAACAGTGACAACGGTGACAACGGTGACAACAGTGACAACGGTGACAACGTTGACAACAGTGACAACGGTTATAACGGTGACAACAGTGACAACGGTGACAACAGTGACAACGGTGACAACAGTGACAACAGTGACAACGGTGACAACGGTGACAACGATGACAACGGTGACAACGGTGACAACGGTGACAACATTGACAACGGTGACAACAGTGACAACGATGACAACAGTGACAACAGTGAGAACGGTGACAACGGTGACAACAGTGACAGCGGTGACAACGGTGACAACAGTGACAACGAAGACAACAGTGACAACAGTGACAACGGTGACAACAGTGACAACGGTGACAACCATGACAAAAGCGACAGTAAATACTACTCTAAACATTGTACTCTGAGACGGTACGGAGATATTAAAAGTAGATACTAAGCAGCTATGGGAAATGTCATTACTTTCATGCGACATTGATATCTTATTAAACGGACAAATTCAGCAGGAATACGCGCGAACTGAATTAACTGTGTGTTGTATAAGGTTGTGTTAAGGTTGTGTTAAACCTTAGTTTACGGCGCGATAAAAAGATCAGCATTGCTGGTGGGATCGTGCATACAACAATTACAAGAAAAATAAGGAGTACTGAAAGCAAATGTACACTTAAAAATTCAAAACTGTTAAAGGTTTTTCTTGTATTACAGTATCACCGGGATGAAGCGTTTTATTTTCCCGGAAAATTTCACTTCCTCGTCAAAACAATCACTGACTCACACAGACTCGGATTAGTTTACTTGAATTTATTGTTCAGTACAGCGAACGGGGTTATTTTCTGTGAAATTTATCTACAGTCTGCGGCCCACATCACAAGTGATCCACGATTTATTTATTTATTTATTTATTTTATTTTCAAGTTCTTTTTAACCGATGCCCGATCCTTGATTTCTCGATCCGCGATCCTCGATCCTGATTTTCCAGTAAACCTTGAAGTTTTGCTCATTAAGATTATTCCTTTTTTTTTCGACCACTGAAGTGATCAGTTGTTCCAAAATAATCAACGCTTTCAAGCCCAAGAATTCTTGGAGCAACCTGTTCCGGAAAAGCTCGATATGGGATTTCTATTAACTATGGACATGAAGTGCTGCAAGTAGAGTGTGCGGTTAGTCAAGTTCAAAGGTACCCGTATAAACACATCCGTGACACGTTAGGGTGTATTTCCACTGACGCGTTTTTGGCTCCGTACGTTAACGCACGTAAATTTTAATCACGTAAATCAAATAGAGGTAAGACATATAGTATTGAGATTAAACGTCAAATTAAGCGAGTTTCTACGTACTTCGAAGCTTACATAATTGTACGTGCGGCCTTTCATACATTGACTTTATTTTATTTGCGAACGCAAGTTTTACGCACGTGCGCACGTAAAAATTACGTGACAGTGGATACTTCATATCTCAAGTATTTATGAAGTGCCACACGACTTCACATCGTAACAACTGCGAAAATCTATCAATTAAATACATAAAACAAAGTGAATCTATTTAACCGTACATTTCCTGTAATTGCGAGAATATTCTGAGAAACGTAACGCCTTAAAAAGCCACAAAATCCTGAGGATGTCCCACTGTAATATTTTCTTATCCTGCTTGGGGATATTTCCTTTTTAAAGTGCCTGCATGTCGTGCATAATTACATGAAAATCAAGGGCCTCCATTCGAGGAAAATTACGTCATTGCCAAACTTACATGCGTCATTTCAGTCATCGCCGAAAATAAACTACACTCTCATCACAAGACTCATTTCCATACAATGAAAGTCGTCACAATTCTTATCCCCAGTTTCCACGGTCTTCGCTTGGAACGCGGGGCCTACAAACTAGGTCCCACCGACGGAAAAAAAACGACTGCATTTTAAGAGTCTCGCTCTGCTCAAGCAAGCTCGACTAACAAGCAGCTTTCGCCCGCCCAAAATACGCCTGCACTGCAGGCTAGCTGAATAGACCTTTCCGTGCGCACTCCTCGCCATTCAGCTAGCCTGCAATGCAGGCGTATTTTGGGCTGGCGAAAGCTGCTTGTTTATGTTCGTACTGTTGTAACCGCCATCTTTGTTATGACGGAGGAAGATTAGGGAGAGTAAAAATAGTAACCCTAAGGGTAGGTGCCCCGCTCCTTTTGACTCGCCCCATTTTCTCCCCTCTTTTGGAGTTTCAACATGCGCTTTCGAGAGCAGAACATTCGTGCGCCCGAAGAAAACGCTTGCACTGAAGGCTACTATGCAGCGCGCGAGTGCGCACGATGGTCAGCTTGGCTCTGGGTGGAGCTGCAAGAAGAATTGGGCTGATTTGTTGCCTTAAAACATTCCTGGACTCTGATCCTGCTTGCTATATAAAGCACTCCGCCGAATCTATCACTGATTTCTTCGTAATTCATTATTTCAGGTATGCAAACGTGTTCCTCCATCCAGTCACTGATGATGAGGCACCAGGATATCACAGCATTGTCTTCAGGTCAGATCACCTGTGAATTTTCGTCTCAATGATCTAAGGGCCCAAATGAATTAACACTCGCTTGGATTTCTTGCCAGAGTTAACATATAATTAATAATTTATTCATTTCTATTGCGCACATCCTTGTATGCAAGAAAACCATTGTATGGGTTGTCGTAAACGGTTAAATTCGTTTGAAAGAGGCTCTTAGCCGCCTTTCTGCAGGTAGTCGAGTGGATTAGCATGCAAATAGCTTACAATAAAACTCAGTCGAAAAGAGTCAACTGAGAGCTTGCTCGAAGGCAAGAACAAATAGTGCGCTCGATCGGGAATAAACATAAGCTACATGGTCAATGAAGTTGGGGTCCAAAACCGAAACTTGCTACGGGGGGAAACCTATGCAAGATCAGTGGGACGAAGGAATGTGCAGAGGTAGTCAAATACTGGAGGAGAGACTTCGGCCAATTGCCTTCGCGCAGTCCTTTAATTGACGATCACGTGATTTGTTTGCAGTCGACTGCTTGTGCTCTGATTTGTTATAACTTGCGTGTTTTCCATCTTCTCATGCAGACCGATGGATCTCTCGTCAATAAAAAAGAACATTGAAAACGGGGTAAGGAGTTTCTAATCTTAAAGTATATAATCACGCAAATCTAGAACCAAGTTGATAATTTCCAATTCATTCTCATGCGCTAATGGAAACTGCAATGTTGTTTTTACAGACCATTCGTACAACAAGCGAGTTCCAAAGAGATATGATGTTAATGTTTCAGAACGCTCTCATGTACAACAGTGCTGATCATGATGTGTAAGATACAGTGATATACTTATTTTTAAGATTCAATATTTGTAAGCCCGCTCGACCCATCTTCACCTAGAAGCTCCTCGCGCAAATTAAGGCGCGCGGGAACGGGATAGGCACGCATGGGAGAAGGGAAGGGAACCTTCTCAAACGCTTGCCAGGCTAGTTTAGTCGAGATATCATAGCTTTGAAAGAAACTACGATAGTTTCTTTTCATCATGCCTTCCTATACCTTTTTTTTTGTCTTTTTATTTCTTAAAATGCTTCTGAAAAACACGCCCATCATTCCCTCTGCGTTCTAAAAAGATTGTATTACTTTTCACCAGGTATCGCATGGCGGAAGAAATGCGAGATGACGTTATGGAGCAGATTCAGGTAAACTTTTTCTTCAACATACAGAACTGTGTTCTTTCGCTCTCAAATTGCGCTTAACATATTTATGCACTTTGTTGTGTTGTCTTACAGTCGTACATAGCAACTCAGATCATGGTTGATTCTAAGATGTTGCGAGGCCATAGGCAAGACGGTGAGCAACGGCTGTTATTGTTGTTGTTGTTCTTACACACTGTAAATAAAAGAGATCTGTTTTAGCCGTAAAAATGGGGCCGTTTAAGTGAGTAAAATACAGTATAGGCTCTAATTTGTGTCCCTTAATTAGGCCCATTACAGTCCAATTACCCAGAGCTGATTTGGACCCACGTGCTGAAATGAGTCCCAACGTGCGCTAGAATAGGCTATTGATGGGTCTCTTTTGGCTTAAATTATGCTCGAATGGCTCCCGGAAATGCTGAATCAGACTTTGGCCTGCAGGGCTTTATTATTTTAAAGTGCGTTTGATAGCAGTGATATCTTAAATTTGTCATGAGCTTGCTTATTTACAGCGCTTAGCATGCACTTATCAATATTTTCTTTTTTTCAGTCTTTCACATTTTTCTTTGAACGTCTGACTCAATTCTGTGTCAAGGTTAGTGTTTTGCGAGCCGGATATCCTCGAATTTATAAATTCAAACATCTCTTTTTCACTTTATAAGCTTCGATTTTCCTCTTTTCCGTTTAATGAAAATCGTAAAAAAAATGAACATAAATGGCTTAAAGATGGCAGGGAAGAAATACTTGAAATTGAACTAAGAAAACCAAACCGAATTTAAGTTGGTCGTGAAATCTTTTCTAAATCATTACATTCTAGTCCTCAACGAGCCAGGCTGAAGGGATACCAAGACACTTTGAAGTAGCTTTTTTATCAATTATTCTCTTTAGTATTAAGCAGGGGACATTTCTTCCTAGTGTTATTGCCTAATCCTCTGAGGCGGGAAGACTGGGAACGAGTGCAGCACTTACGTAAGCGTATGGCCCTTGAACAAAGCAAATGCCGGACGAAGAAAGTGCATATGTAGATACTGGCAAATTTAAAGCTACTTCAGTGAAGCAAATGATGAAATAAACAAATTATTAAAATGACATAAATGTTCCGGAGTTCCAGAGTAGACCTCGTTCCCAGGGTTTTTCCCTCAGAAGAGAGAAGCCCTGGTGGACGAGGTTGCTTCAAATAGTAATGGACAATTTAACCCGCGACGTTTTTGAGCGACGCATCTCAACCGGAAGTGAGCTTTTTCTCTCTTAATATGCCTTGACGCTACCAAATTTCTATTGCTAAGACAGTGTCTTTACTCTTATAGAGACGATTTGCCCAAAAATTTGCTCGAAATCAAGGCCGAGGAGTGCAGAAAGTTCACTTCCGGTTGACGTTCGTCGCTCAAAAACGTCGTGGAACTGAAAATTGTAAAGGATCGATAAGGTCCATTTGACAGTTTGCCGCTTTACAGCGTTTATGATCTATTTTTCTCTTGATTTCTACTGCCGTCACCTGATTTTGCTTTGTTTAAGAGCAATCAGAGCGGAGCCTCCATTGCTATAGAAATTGGAGAACCTATCGATGAGAGCAAAAGTCAACGAACGCCCGACCGCCCGCACAGACTGGCAGTCTACCTTAAAGACAGAAATACTGACCCTTAAGCAATCGTAACCTGTAAATTGCTGCTACTGAAGGGACTTATAACTTCCCAAAGGGGTGTATTGTGGGGGTTTCGATGATGTAGTTTGAAAGATTACTACACTGATTGAACTGGAATGATTGGGATTAATTTTTTGTGGTTAACGTCCCTTAAAAGGTAAACTGATGCTGAAGGCTCGTAAAGTGAAGTAGGGATTTGAAGATTTCTTTCTTTGGGTTAGAATTTACTGAGTTAAGTTAATTCTTTATAAGTATATAAACGGAGGCTTCGCTTTTCGCCCTGGATAAGGGCCTGTTTACATGGAGGTGGGGAACCCCAGATAGATGAGGTAACATGTGGCTGATCACCCTAACTATAATGTAAACGTGATCAAATTAAAATGAGAGCTTATATGGATGGGCAAGTTACCCCACCAACCTGGGGTCCCCCACCACCATGTAAACAGGCCCTAAATCTATATATTACTGACGTCGCTTACATGCAACGTCTTTTATTTCTGGAATCGGTGTATTTGGTGTATTGGGTATTTTGGAGTATTGTTATCATCCCTAACTGAAACAGATTTCCTTCTTTTTTGATTATCTTAGGTATCCACGGAAGCTTACAGTGTTTGGTCACCAGAGCCAAGATACCCTTGGACAAGAATAAGATTTTTTAACTGTAACAAAGCGGTGTAACGTGATAGGGCAGTTTGGACTTTGAAAACGCAAAGGTTTGCTCATTTTTTGTAAATTTTCGCAGATGTGGAAGAACGAGAATAAAAATAGGTTTGGTTTACAAAACATCAGTTTCGGGTAGTTTATAAAAAGTTATCAGGGCTTATTTTGCTAAATGTCGGTCGACCCGCCTGCATAATGCCCTTGTTATCGGCTTTCCAAGGGTGGTAGGGACCTCGGGTTAGAGGTTGGGTAATTAGGGACTGTGTTGGGATGTTTCCAAAGATGTCGGGGCTTTGATTTATGACGATCCAACACGCGGAAAAAGCGAGAAGTTCGCTCCATTACAGCGAAAGCAGATCGATAAGAAAATGACATAGGGTACTTTTATCGAAGTGCTCCATGGGTAGAATAATCACTTTCCCATTTTGATGGACGTTATGTACTTTTGTCCTTGTAATTTGTCGCCGTTTTCGGTGTAGGAGTGAATAGAGAGCTTTAGATTAGAAGACGAGAACGACTACGAGTACGAGATTTGACTTAAAGTTTAATAGCGTATTCTCAAAAAATAGAAACCCTGGAAAGCTTCACCGTACTTTTTAATCACCAGAAAAGCTACCACTGTTATCTTTATTAAGGGAGGCTTAACCCTCTCCTGATCGCAAAATGATAAAACTTGTAACAATTGATGACTCGTTTCCGCCACTACGACATTGTTGCTAAAACTCGTAGTAGAACAACCTAGAATGACGACAGCTATCACATTTTCCCACCAAAATGACGCTGGTTCTTTTCTCGTAGTCGTTCTCGTCTTAGAGTCTAAAGGTCTCTGATTAATCCTACCCTGTAAATTAGAGTAGACTGCCTCTTACCCCGGAGAAAAAGCCAGGCCGTTGGGAGTAGAGTGTCAATGTCAGTATACCACGTTTGGGCAAACATGGTCCACAACATTGTCAAAGATACTTACCGGAACCATGCCCCCTATCCGTTTCCTTAGGCAGAAACGGTACCTCGCGAGGTTTCTATTATCAGTAAACTTGTTGAAATGTTCGGAGAAGATAACGCTGTCATAATTATACTAATACTTCCAGAATCCTTTACGGTTTTGCTTTCTAGTGCAAATTTGATTCTCACCGGGATTATCAAATTTTAACATGAAAGAAAAAACGAAATGAATTCTGGTCTTTACAGTAATCATCCATGCAAATAGCCTATTCTTTTGGTGTACTTCGTGTCGGTCAATAGAAACGACGACAGTTGAGCGGGCTAATCTGCTCCTCAACGCGGCCATCATCCAGCCATATTGACCGAGTCTGGTGGTGTTTAGTTGAAAAAGAATTGGGATGAGATAATGGAAAGAAGCGAGGCTGATTTCACAGTTGGGAATTTATATATTTTTGCCAATATTGCGAAAGGCACGGCCTGTCTTCTTCAGGGTCTTACAAATGACTCCAAAAATGAGACAAAAGGGTATGTTGGTTCAGATGAGGCTTAAGATCCGCGGATTTCAAACTATGATAAAAAAATGGAGGTCAAAGATCCTTAAAAGACTGGGATACATCGCAACCGTTTCCAACCCCTTTAGAGAAGTAGGGGGGGCGGGGGGGATTGTGTGCTTCATGACGTCCTTTCGGATCAAAAATAAAGAATGTTGGGGTAGAAGGTATTGTCCATCATAAAATGTGTGCACCAGGGAACCATTTTCGTAAAGTACCAGTTCAAATAACAAAATAAACTACATTAAATATTACTACATTTATTTTTCTCCAACACAAGTAAAAAAGGAAAATTTCTTGACGTGAAAACTGGAATCTACGTTCGGCACAAACAAAACAAAGGTAAAACATTCTGAGGGTTCTCCAATCTAATGGCTGGTTTCTTTGCATCAATCTTCAATTAGCCATCTTAAGGACCATTCTGCTGAATATTGTAGAGACGACAATGGTTTACAAAACGCGAATACAATTGGAGTAGGCATTGATTTTAAAAGAACAAGCCACAGAACACCACTTCTTCACTAAGATAGGAGTCCATGCTATAAAATGTGTTTTTAAACTCCCCATTGTCATAAGAGACCTCTAGATTCGTGGACGAGAACGACAATGAAGACGAGATTTGACTTTTACCTGCGTATACTCAAAATATTGACACCCCGGAAAGCTTTGATGCACTTATTTCACCAGAAAAGTTAGCACTGTTATCTCTATTGAAGGAGGTTAAGCCATCCCCAAGCGCACATGCAATTACAAAACTTCTAACATTTAATAACGTGTTTCCGTCACTACGACATTCTTGCAAAAATTCGTAATAGAATGACGACGGCTATCACGTGTTCCCGCCCAAACGACGCTGGTTCACGCGCAAGCACTACTTAGTATTGAGAAATCTCGTAATCTTAGTCGTACTCGTCTTAGAATCTAAAGTTCTCTAAAGTACTAAACATGCGAGTTCCACAATATCTTATTCCTGAAAAGAGCTATTGCAGTTGTTGACAGTGTTTTAAATCTAGTTAGGGCTTGGTGAGCGGCTCTGTATTGCCTGCTCTTCTTCTTTATCACTGTACTCAGCAGCGGCGGCGGCTGGCGATGCAGAACGTGACCGTGAAGCAGATCGTGACCGTGCGGGGGATGGCGAGCGTGACCGCGAACGTGATCGTGAACGCTCTCGTTCTCGTTCTCTCCGGCTCTCACGATGACTATCACGGCTTCGTTCACCTCGGCTGCTACGTTCTCGGCGCTTGGGGGAACGTGACTTTGATCGTGAGTGCGAACGGCGGCGTCGGCGTCTTAAAAAACAAACATTGCATAGATTAGCCTCTTATGCAGAAGTCCTACCATATATATAGGTTAGTTTTCCAATGATGAATGAATGATCTGCAAGGTGTTCCAGTGTCAAGAAGCTAAACCGATTCCTGCCTTCATCAAACCTTAACGGACGATTTGAAGGCCTTAGTATTTTCACAGGAGAGATTTTCGAAGTGTTACTGAAATTCAAACCGTTTTGAAATATACAAGTACCACATGCGTAATGAGCAGTGAATTCACATGCGAAGTACTCATGACATTTCTACGAGCTCAGTTTTCTTGAATTTGATGAAATCTATTCAAAGCAATTTTATCCACACAAAGATTTTCCATTGTGACCGAATACAGAGAGGTTATCGTAAGAAAATTAACAGCTCATTATGCAAGAAGGATTTCCTTCACTCTCCAGATTTGAATTTGATATTGTTTGTGGCAAAACTAACGGTTCAACTTTTGAAAAAATATATTTTTTTCATGGAATCTTGGGGGTATGCTTGACCTGCCTTGACTGTATAACAATCTTTTTTGGAATCATTTTTGGCAGTAACAGTGGAGCAAATTGAACCTTATCAGCCCAATGAAACAGGTTTTTTTTAAGACAGGCTGAAATGTATTGCACACATGGCTAGAAAACAATTCACATGAACAATAAAGGATAATTCTTAAATAAATTATTATTGTCCACCTTACCTGGGACTGCGACTACGGGAGCGGCGACTGCAAAAAATAAGAAATAATTCCAACTCTAATTCTAATAATCTAATAATTCTTCAAACCAGAGGGGGGGGGGGGGGGGGGCGTCTACAGAGTGACTTTGCGCGTTTATCGCAATAATTAACACCTTCAGAAGCCTATTTAAGGCTTCTGACACTTTTGATGTTTTTCAAGTTTTGATAAAGATCGCTGACAGTCATCAAAACTGTCAGCATCAATAAGACGTTAAGACTGGCTATGTTTTAAGAACATTTAAATCAACTGTTTAACTTCACTAACCTGATGAATTTCTTCAAGAATTCTAACTTAATTTTAACATGTCAAAAATTGGTCTATCAAGCACTGAATCAGATTGTACCTGTTGCCTTCATCGTAGTAATCTCTCCTACCACTACTGCCGTAACCATACGCTTCTCTCTTTTCCTTGCCACGCATCTGTGCTGGTGCTGAGAGGAAGAAAAAGGTTTATGTTGAGTGATCATTATTTTCAACATCTGAAAATGTGTGTGGTACACTGTGAATAGTTAGGGCACATTATTTTCGATCTGCATGTTTTATTCTTTTGCCTTACTTTTTCTGTCTCCCTCTGCAAACTGAACTTCTAGTTCTCTTCCATGAAGCATAACTCTGTTCAAGTAGTAATGGGCATCCTCAGCATCACGGATATCTTCAAATGTATGGTATGTTAAGGCTTGACTTTCCTACACCAAGCTTTTCCTGGAACAAAAGCTTGATAATTGCTTACCCAGCTGACAAAATCTTTTGATGGTTGATGCCCCTGCTTTATCACCTCATTCAGGTAATTAAGGAGTTTAATTTATTGACTTCCTTTTTGGAACATCTTCAAAACTGTCAAACATCGATCACCTTGTCAATCTACAAGCACAACCTCTTAGTTTACAGTAACACTCTCACTTTTAATTGAAAAAATGTCCTTGATATCCTGGCAAAATTAATTCTTTTAAGTGAAATTCTGTGGAAACACATTGATTCGCATCTTCTATATTTACACTACAAAATTAATATAACACCACAGAGTTGATGACGGTATCACCATTCTCAGTGTTGAAGTAAGCTGAAAAGTCACCTTTCAATTTTGTTTAGAACTTCTCTTGTCCCGAGAATGATGCCATTAAAATCAATTACAGTCTATAGAGAAGCCTTTTATCATCCCTACTTTTGTTATGGGTATAAGAGTTTGGTATACCTGGTTACATTGAAACTGTGATACAGTTACAGCTACTGACTTCACATTCTT
The DNA here is from genome assembly GCF_958299795.1 of Porites lutea. NCBI lineage: Eukaryota > Metazoa > Cnidaria > Anthozoa > Scleractinia > Poritidae > Porites > Porites lutea. The sequence goes on from NC_133204.1 coordinate 7,722,934, forward strand.
TTACTGTTTGCTTGGATGCTTTTCTTCGACCCTTGTCCTTGCCTTGACTGCTGTTTAGTGTTAGATTTAGCTTGTATAACCTCTACCTTGAACATAACTTTGACTTTTTCTGTGGCTGGTCGAATTTTGGGTATTTTGCACTTTTGAGGTTTGCTTTCACAACTTTTCTTTGAAACTTGTCTTGACTTGAGAAGTTTTAACTGGCTTTGGAATTAGCTTGGTACAACTTGGAAGCTTGATATGAACTCTACATGTGTATGAAGGGCCAAATTTGGTTTCACATTACTTTAAGAGGTTTGCTTTGATAATCTTTCTTTGAAACTTGTCTTGACTGTGCAATTGGCTGGCAGACTTTTAGCTTGATACGGCTTGTAGCTTGATACAACTTGCCAAACTTTAGGTATCACGCTCTTTTGATGTTTTCTTTGAAAGCTTTTCTTTAAAACTTGCCTTGATATGAACCATGCATCTCAATGGCAGACTTTTACCAAGATTTCCTAGAGGAGTTAGCAAACCAACTGTAATGTCTCATTTATTGACTGTTGTTGCCCATTTAGTATAGAGATATTTCAAACCCCCTTCCCTACCTCAGGTCTAAACACCTTTCCTTGTCAACAGGATGTTGTGAAGTTGTGGGGGATCTTATTATACCTATTATTTCCTTGTTAGACAAAATTTTTTTCAACTTAGTTAAAAAATGTGCATATGTGAACATGAAATGCTGTGATTCCTAGCATGGAACTATTTAAAAAAAAACAAACTGTAAATCCTCTAATAAGCCCCCCTTCTCTAATAACCCCCACTTTTCAGGGGAAGAAAGTTAATAAGCCCCCTCCCCTCCACCTTTTTAATTCTTCACTAATAAATGATAGACTGAATTAATCAATCACAACTGTAAAACTTCTTTTGGACTGATCCAGGATGGTTTATTCACCAACTGGAAGTTCAGATTTGGTTTTGATCCTCGGCTGCATGACCTCTAACTTCTTGTACTTGAGCTTTTCCACTTTGTATTCTAGTTCTTTATAAAGAACTGATACCATTATCTTTGCTAAATTAAATAAGCCCCCAGTCTCCATTAAGACCTCCCCTCCTGGGCCAAATGTGTTTGGAATAAAGAAGCCCCCCGGGTAGCATAAAAGAGGATTTACAGTACTCATAAGTTGCTTCAAGTTATAAATGCTCCAATTTAAGCATTTTTGCTTTCGAAATGGAGCACCATTTTACCTTTTTTTTCTTTAAAGAATTAAACAAAAATGTAAACTTAAGGCTCACCACGAATTGAATGGTTCATTAGAGCAGGGCGGCTTTTTCATGACATAAGCTCAGTACTTACATAATGCCTTTTAATCTTTACACACTTGATTCTTTCTTTTTCTTTTGCCGTGATCATGACTGTATTACTCGCACTTTCGACTATTTCCCCGAGAACCTTTAAAGCCACTCTGTATTTACGTAAGCAGCTTGACACTTCAAATCTTTAAATCATTTGCTGAATCGACGCCTTTCCTTTATGAGCATTCGTATCTTTTTAGTGACGCTCTGCCTTTATGAGCTTTCGTTTCTTTCTACTTGAGCCTTTAACTTTCGTTTCCACGTTGGACTAGCTTGGGCTTTAAAATCTTTAACGATTTGCCTCACGTTTTCTTGTTACTTTAGCTCTTTTACAAACTCTTTTGCCCTGGTTATCAAAGGACAACAAAATCACTTTAGTGCCAAACCTTTACATACTCAGACTAAAAGAAACCACAGGCAAAATAAAGCTCTTAAGAAACAAAAAGGATATTGTACATAAGCAAAGCCTCGGGATTCTCTTGTGTAGTAGTCCAACGGAATGTACACGTCGGTAATTCGGCCATACTTGGCGAACAAGCGTCTAAGATCTTCGGGTCTAACAAGAGAATTCAGGTCGCAAATTAGATAAAAAGGGAGTAAAAACTACATACAAAAGCTTCAACTGGTCTAACCTTGTCTCGTGATGTAAGTTTCTCACGTAAAGCGAGCTGTTCGGCGGTCTGGAATATCTCGACATTTTCGTTTCTTCTTGCTGAAAGAAAACCACGCTGTGAGAGTTATTATGGGATGCCTAATGTCTTGGTATCCGCATTCTTTCTGGTCATCGGTGTTCCGGCTAAGAATAAGTCCAAATTTGGCAAGGGCTACCATATTTGGTAAAAAAAGCTTTTAGCGTTGTTGGCGCGAAATTCATTTCCCTAAGCGCGCAAACATAACGCAACTTTCTTCTGCTTGAACTTTTCGTTTTCTCTTTGAACTCTTATTCTCCATTTTCTGTGTGATTAGTTGCCGTATTTTATTTATTATGGATACAAAACCTACGGCACCAGATAGATATAAGCAATCGCGTTCTTACGGTAGGGGAGTAGAGCGTCGTTCTAGAGACTCGCGCGAATACAAGTCGGATGATTCCATGCGAAGGTCGAGGAATGATTCAAGGAATATCGATTATCGTGATCGAAGGTGAGACTATATTCACTTTAATTCATTTTTGTATTTATAAGGCCGCTGAATGGGAAAATGTTATTTTCATTTAAGTTTCTTTCATGAGACTTTAAGTTAAATAACGACAGTAACTCAAAGTAGTGCAAGACTTACCGCCATTTTATAAGCAAAACAGTTTGAACTGCAATCAGTCAATGAATTCGTCTCCATATCTACAGAGTATCTTTCATAACACAGGATATATGATGAAGAAATCGTTTACTTTTAGTTATTTGAACTACAATAATTATTATATAAGATCTTATTAAAAAAATCACATTGTTCTTTGTTAAATTTTGCACGCGGTGTGCGTCTTTGGAGGTCTATGCGAAGCTTGCAATGCATTTGAAATATTATTAAGCTTAAATTTTGTCTGTGTTGCCAGGAATAGAAAGCAAATCCCAGAGGATCAATGCATATCACTTTTCCCCTCCGCCAAAAGTAATTCCAAAGAAAATGTAACACTTGACAAAACTCCTCAGAACAACAGGAGTAGATGTGAAAGAAGAAATCTTCCATTCAATCGTTCAACACAGCATCAAAGTAAAATGGACCCCGATGAAGAATTTCCTCCTCTTGGGGTCCCAAGGTATGTACGTTATATAACTCTACTCTATCCTTTAATTTAAAGAGCTGCTTTCTTTCCTTGATACATAATGATTGTATATCAAAATTAATGAAAGAAGTTTTGGCCAAATAACATATTCCTTGTTTGATGGGCTAAGAGGATTTGCCCCTGTGGCACTTGCAAAAACAGACAGTCGACAGTTCCTCTTGAAATCATACGTGAAGGTGTCATCATCAGTAAAACCATCAAATAAGGCAAATTTACTGATTCATACTACAATGGTTATATTTGAATCAGAGTATTCGAAAACGTCTTAGGGCCAGTTATTTAAAACGAGTTTATCCCGTGTTTAACAAAACCATGTTGTAAGCCATTTTCAGTTTGCCCAACGGTTTTGTCTAAACACCATTTGCATGAACAATTTTGATAAAGCATAGAGCGTAGACAGGAAAAGCACTTATTTTCTTTCTTTTTTTTCTTTTCCTTAACTAAACCACGGCCTAAGTTAGACTTCGTTTAAAAAGATATACCCATAATGTCAGAATGGAACTATACAAAATTATCATAACTTAGTGATTACATGGATTGTCTTCCAAAAAGATGATGCAGCCTAACCTCTCCTTACGGATACCTTTTTAACACGGACACCTCTCTATTATGGACAGAAATTACATGTATTGAGATCAGTCTGGAGAATTTGTATGCAGGTTTCGGGTTAAAGGATTAAGAGGAAGCTTTAGAGAGCCAAGAGCTCTGAATGTATAAAATCCAGCGTGTCTGGCTTTTAAGGTTTGAGGAAAAAAAAAGATTTCCTTGTGACGTGGGGCAAAGTAAGTAGTTCAGGGGCCACTTGGTACTGCTGGTAGTAGAACATGCCGCAATAGACCTTTTTACCGACAAGGTGGCCATTTTGAATTTATTAGATTTAATGAGTGTTATGGGATGCCTAGGGGGCATTAGCATGATCCGATATACTCGTTCAGTATTTACACGCCCTTTAAGTTTTCCTAAAAAAAGATTGTTGTGCTGTGTTTGGATGTAATGATGCAGTGAAGTTCTCTTTTTGCCCAAAAAGCAAGCATAAAGACTGAGTCAGAGCCCCTGTATCAGTAAAATGGTCTATTATGACTCCACCTTTTTGGTGTGTATGAATTTGTGATAGTCTGAGAGTTTCTCTTAAATATTCTAGTTAACAACATTCATTTCTGAATGTTAGTGTTTCTTTAATTGCACAGTATTACTCCAGAAACTACCAAGGACTGGGGAACTATGGTTGAAGAGGAAGAAGCAAGGTCACAAAAAATGCCAAAAACATATGGCAGGTAAGATAGTTTATACTAATTCTCCTCTAAACCATTAATGCAATAAGACCACCATTATGCAAGTGTTTTATTGTTAGCTTTTAAAATAATGGTAATTTAGCTGTAATTTTCTTTACCATAAAAAAAATCATGTACCTCTATCAGTGCCAAGTGATGAGAGCGAAGTGCAGGAGACATGGTCATATGATCTTGCCTTATCATATTTTATCCATTTTCTCTATTCCTTTTTCTTTTGTAGCTTAGTTTCTCATACCTATCCATGCGTTCACCATTACTCCACATTCATAAGACAAATAAATTGTCTGTTATTCAGGCTATTCTAGGTGTGCTTCTGACTGTTAGCAAACCTGGTCCTGAATCAGGCATACATCAACCAAGTGTTCCTTGTAAGACTCGTGGGAATGGTTGAGAACTGATTCTCACTTTCACCAAGGCCACACATTGGGCAAAGTGTCAGATGTAACCATTGTATGATCACCAATATTGTAAGTTTTCTGATGGCACTGTGATGAAAAGATCAAGCATTAAAGACTAGGGGTGTGGAATGGTCAACAGAAAATGATGTGTCACAGAAAATATCAGACGAGTCTTGAGATATCGGCATTTGAAATTAGAGTCTCGGAATCTCAGGCTCGCTACAAATTGAACCGTTTCAAAGTGTGAAAATTTAAATTTTGGAATCTTGAAATTTGCACTTGATCTTAACTTGCTTCCTGAAAGATTCATATATTGCCTTTGAGTTTATCTTCAGTTTTTAGACATTTTGTCTGTACCATTAACTCTACATTAATTTTGTGGCACTTACAAAGCTGTGCTCTAAGGAAAATTGAAGGGAGCCCAGTGCTCTAAAACTGTAAAATCTAGGGTGCCCAGCATATGATTTCTATGAAAAATCTCAGATTTTCTTGTCGCCCGAGGGCAAAAGTTAGGTACCAGGGGCCACTGGGCTCTGCTAGAGCACAGCCCTGCACTTATAAGAATCGTATTTGATAAGAAGGCTCAAGTCTTGGTCTTGGTCTTGCAGTCTTGGGAAGTATTGAATTTACCATTCTATACCCCTAAAATAATGAGGTTATGCTGCTTCACAAAATGACCTTTAAAACTACAGGTGTTGATTTGTACCTACTGTCATTCCTACTGTAGGTATAAAAGAAGATTGATACTTTCAGAATCCCAGGACAATAACACACTGAAACATACTAAACCTGTCATGGTGGATGACCACAAACTCATCCAAAGACAGAAACAGATTGACATTGGGAAGAATACTTTATCATATGGACGATATATAGAAGCAGTGAAAAGGTATTGATTTGATAACACACAGTTAACCAGCACCTTAATTGATAAATGGGCCTGGTGTTGAGAATCAGCCAAGCTTTCATAATCAATCATCAAAAATATCAGATTGACCCAGCTGATCAACCATTGATTATTACTAGAAGAAACTCTTTATAAAATTTCCAAAGTCAAAGTGATATATTTTTCTTGAAGTTTTACTGTGGACCACTTTAATTTATTTAACCTATTTGCCCCTGGAAATTTTGTCAAAATATGCGCTTTGAAGCTGGTCCTGCAGTTTTATGGTCACTGTTGTGCTTTAAAGAGCTAAAAATATTACCAGAAAGTCATTTACAGGTCATACACTTCACAGCCTTCTGATTCAGATGTAAAATATTAACTTGCAAAGTTTGGGTATGTGCAGAAAGCAAAATTTTGAGATAGTTTTTGGGTTTTAAAGTTAAAAGTTGTAAATTTTCAGGTCAATGTTACATGGTTTTTTGCCTTTTTCTCTGGTGTCCTTGACTGAATTGAGATCATTCTGGTATGATTTGAAAGATTTCTTCACTGCCCTGCACAAGTTAGTGGCAAAGATGTCCTTGACCATTAAAGCTGATGACACCACAATTGGTTGAAGGGACCTGGATCCCCATGGGTGGTAATACGAGTGGCTGATCAGGGGCAAATGGGTTAATCAAAAAAGTTAAAAATCGCCTTTTGTGGGTTTTTTTCACCTGATTTTCCTTGAAATTACTAGCCTGTGTACAGACGTCCCCCCTCCCTCAGGAAAAAAATCGGGAGAGGAGACGTCTGTGAATCGCCGTCGTTAATCATGTTCCGGTATACATTTGCATAAATTATTTTTTTGTTCTTTCGCTGACAGTTGAAAAGGCACATGTAGGTCGAAAAATAGCTCTGCATGGCGTCTGTGCACAGGCTAGCCGAACATCTTCACGCAATGTCCACCCAAAAATCCAGATATAAGATCTCTGATTACAGTGAAGCCAGGTCAAGCGTACCTCCTAAGATCCTATTTATTATTCGAAAGTTGAACTGTTGGTAGTTGTAGATTTCAGATTCATCTCTGTGGGCATTCTTGCATGCGTAATGAGCCGTGAATTCACACGCGATTCAGTTACGAAATTTCTACCAGCCCAGTTTCCCTGAATTTGATGTAAATGTCTTCTAAGACATTTAATCCATTCAAAGATTTTCAATCTGACCAAATGCAGAGAAGTTCTCTCAAAATATTCACTGCTCATTCGGCATAGCCTGAAATTCATCCGATTGCTTCGAGTCGTTTTCTCCTCTCAACAACTGAGGGAGTAATAACGACTCGAAGTAATCAGATGAAATTCAGGCTACATTCAGCATGGAGGAATGCCGATTTAAATTTGACACCAGTTACGGGAACGATTAAAGGATTCATTTTTTCAAATAATCAATTCAGTAATAGAATCTTTTTGGGGTAAGCTTGACCTGCCTTGGCTGTTAACGTTGGATTTTGTATGCCTTCTATTTTATTTACAATACCGACCAGTACAGACAGAAGCATCCGCAACCGGTGCAGCAAACATCGGTGGTCTTAACTTTTCATGCCTTTACGAGAAAGCCGAAATACAAATACCGGTAAACAAATATCCACAAAGGCTGAGCTTGTCCCCGGGGAATCTATTCTGAGGTTCATTCACCAATCACAACACCGGAAACTATTTGCGTCATGGCATTAACATTACAACCAATCAGAGGCTGTCCCCAACATTCTGGGGAAACGGGAACACGATTATTGTCGGCGATTCACAGACGTCTCCTCTTCCGATTTTTTTCCCTGAGGGAGGGGGGACGTCTGTACACAGGCTATGAAATTACCAGATTTGGTTGTTTTATGCTGAAAAGTGGATTTTTCTGATAAAGCTTGGTACTTTGCTTAATCCATTTACCCCAGAAATTTAGCTGAAAAACACACTTTGAAACTAGTCGAGCTGTTCTCTGGTCACTGTTGTACTTTAAAAGAACTAAAATATTACCATAAAGCCATTTACAGGTCGTACACTTTGTGTTCTTCTGAACTGGATGCAAAATATTAGCTTGGTTTGAAAGATCTTTTCACTCCTTGTGTAGGGTTTGATTACGTCTATGACACAGGCTATTAAAAGTCAGGCGCTGATTGAGAATTGTTTATATCAGAAATCTGCTAACAAGCAGCCACTGTTTTGAGACTCAAAGATCTGACTGCTTAAAGTTTACTAAAACTTATTAATCCTACAGGGATGACCGAACAAAAGAGGACCCCAAGACACCTGACAAGTTTCAAGTGTGCAGCACAAGGTCTTGGGTGGGTCAGATCAAGGTTTGGCGTCGAAAACTTCATGTCTGGGACCCACCTTCAGCTGAAGGACAGGAAGACTTGTTTTCTTTATCATCACAGAGGTAGTCAGTCACTACTCTATAGCCATCAGTTCTTAAACCATGGCATTTTAATAACATTACTTTGAAAGGTTTGAACCCAGGAGTCATTTCATAAGTTGAGTATGATTGTCTGGGTGAACGTAGTCTTGAATAGGACTGTTGTTGTTGACAGTGCCTGACTTTTTGACAACCTGTGTGGTTATCATCCTCAGAGTCATTATGAGGTGTATCACATCAGTTAATGGTATTGAACTCTTGTTATTGACCTGATTAGTCAATTAAGTCGTGATGTTATTGGTCATCTGTCAGTTGAGCCGTGATGTTATTGGCTGTGAAGACTCGTAATGTCATTGGTGTGTTCAAAAACCAAATGTCAGATGGACGCCTGGTTGACCACTACCTAGGCTAGGCTGATGGTGTTCAAAGCTGTGCTCTAAGGAAAATATGAAGGAGCCCAGTGCTCTGAAGCTGTAAAATCTAATGTCCCCAGCATATGATCTATATGAACAAACTATCATTTTCCAGTCACCTGAGAACAAAAGTTGGGTTATAGGGGCTACGGGGCTCTGTTAGAGCACAAATCGTTGATGGTGCAACTAAAGAATTTCTGGTGGACAGTCAGCCGATGTCAGAAAAAGGCTTTTCTGGCAATGCTTTCCTTTTGTACCATTAAGTTCACCAATTCACAAATAATTGATATTAATAGAAATGTTCAGTTTGTGCTATCACTATATTTTCCTTAAAAAAAACTCCCAGGCCAGTATTAATATCAGTTCTTTTTCAAGGCCCTGGAAAACTCCTTAAAAATTCTCCCTGGTTTATAGATATTTTTGGAACACTCCAGGGAATTTTAATATTCTTGATTGTGGAGGCATTGAAGAAATTAATTTGTTTATTTGTGTATTCATTCATATAGTTTTTCATTGGAATTTAAGCTTCATTTTATTGACAGTTCTGATTCCAGGAATTTGCACATCTGTACTCTTGAAAACTCCTAGAATTTTTTATCTCCTTTTTAATGTATCAATCCTAAAAAGACAATTTTGGAATACAAGTACATTTTTCTTAGATTTGCATTTGAATTAGCCTGCGCACAGACAAAACTAAACTCTGTTAACCAGAGTTAATTACTTTTGTCTGCTCACGGGCTACATTTGAATAGAGTTATGAATGGAAATTACAGGTATCTGAAGTTTGTTACTATTTACTTGCTTTTGCAGTAGTCTCCAGTCTTTTGCAAATGAAGTCAAGATGGAAATGGATAGTAACTGTGATGCTGATGATGACATGATGTCAACCTCAACTCCAAGCAGTGTTGATGATCTGTTCGGCGACTTTGACATTGATGCCTGTCTCGCAGATGATGGATTACCTCTTTAGGTACACACTTAGTGCTAATTTTTTTAAAAAAAGGAAAGATAGCTTGGGGAAAATTAAAAAGAAAGCAATGTTACAGTAGCAAACTTTAAAGGTTTATATTAACTGTTTTTGCAAAGATTTTATTAATTTTTATGTCGATAATTTGATGTGATAGTACCTCAACACCTTGTGGCTTGGATCCTATTTTTCAGCCTCCTTACCCTCTTAACTTTGGGTCACTATATGTAAGACTTTAAGAAAAGCGATAAGTATTAAATTGACAGACATTTGACTGATCATTTACAATTTATAACCAAGAAAGAAACCACTGGTGCATTGTGTTATATACTGTATAAAGGAAAAGGAATTTTAATGCCTTGAGCATTTTGTGACATTTTAACATAGAAGATCATGATTTTGTAAAATACAAGGGTGACTTTTGATGTCAGAAAATGTTTATTAATATGCTATGACCCAACAATGGCCATTTTTGCACCAGTCACATTGTTAGTCTGCGATCAAATTTTTGGCAACAACAAAACCTGGACTAGTTTAATTCCTGTAACCCTTTCCCTTACCTTTAGTCTTTTAGCGACTTATGGTTTTTGATCCAATCCAGGTTTTGTTGACACCTAGCAAATATTCTAATGCCAACTCTAGATCAAAGACAGGAACTCCTAGAGTCAAACATGAAGACAATTGGGCATGCCAAATGATTTCAACACTGTATTGAGTGTTGAAATCTCATTTTTGCAATACCTAATAGGGCCTCAAAGAATTTTTCAAAATTTTCTCTGTAGCTGTGGGGTGGGTGAGAAAGTGGGGTGGTATACCCCAGTGAGACCTTCTACGTAAAATAACCTCTTTAGCAGGACTTTGTTTGCCACACAGTGCAAAGTGAAGGACTGATATAGTAGCGATGAGCGAAAGGAAAGGCAAGTATGAGAAAAGATTTGAAAGGTCTGGGAAGATGAACGGTCCTCCCACTCTTTTCCTCTTCTGCTTCTTCCCCCTTTTCACTCATCTCCACTTGCTGAAAGCCTGGAACAGGCTATATTTCCCTGATTATATGAAAATAAAATCACAAAGAACCTGGAATCCAAATTTAGAGTCCTTATCAGTCAGAGCTTTTACAAGGCTAGTATTTATATGATGTATTTTGTAAAAGCAAAGGAATTTTCAGCAATCTGTTTTGAATGAAAGGTTTATCCCAGAAATGACTTGTATTGTAATGCTTATTTTACTCATGAAAGTAGTTATCGACATTTTGTAGCAGTTTTTGAGAAACAGTTTTAGTAGAAAGTGAAATTTTGAAATGTTTTAGAAGCACATATGTTGTGATATTTTTATATTTTGTACACAATCAGATATAAATAATTGAAATAAATTCAAGTTAAACTTTGGAACAGATATCAATTCTGAAAGGGCTGGAGTCCTCCTTTTCCATCATGCTCTAATATTTAATTGCACATTGTCAGACATTGTTAAGTTTATTGTTTATGTGTTACCAAGCCGGTGAATAGAGCAAGCTCCTGTCTGTCTCTGTTGCTAAAGATTGTTTGCACAGCAAGAAGTTGCGTAAATGCAGGGTGCAAAGAAAGTCTGTTTTACTGCCTGCTATTCGGGCAAGCAGTAGCTAGCATGCACTAGCCCAGTCATTTCAACTAGCCCCAATACCCTTTTTGATTACAGGACTGATTCCAATCCTTTTGTAATTTGAATTTGCCCAAAAAACAGCCTTTGGCCATCTGGTAAGTTAAGAACAGAATTCACTAGCCCGATAGCAAAATCCTCTAGCCCCCGGCTATCAGACACGACTGCCTTTGCAGGCATATAAATGTCACTCCTTTGGTACTCAGGGATCAGTGACAGGTGGCCAAAGTCAACTTACAACTGCTTCAGATAATAATAATAATATTTTAACCCCCAACAATGACCCACATCCAATTTCTCCCAACAATAACACTGCCGGATCAAACAGACAGGTCATGAGAATTAAAGAAATGATCACAAAAGATGAAATGTTGTGATGTTACAACAAATTCTCTCAAGCAGTACCATAAGGAATGTATGAAGAACAGCGTGGAGAAGATGCATGTTGATGCTGGGGCTTGAAGGGTTAATAACCTGCCTGTCTAATATTTTTATGCTCTCACCTCACCAAACCACAGAAACGCTAGAGACTTCTAATGGTTTTAATATACATTCATGATTTTAACATTTCCAACTTTGATTATCATCTGTACAGACCAAAATGTTGACTTTCAAATTTTTATTTTCTCTATTACGCCACACAAGCCTCTACCCTCTTCTTTATTAGTCCTTAGTCTGAGGCACCAAAAAATAGTTATTTATATTTAAGCCCCCACTCCTTATTAATAATATAATATTGTGTTCATACAAATTTGTTTTGTTTATAGTACTTGCTTTTCTAAAGTACAGCAATGGAAATTTAGGTGTTCCCTGGTGGAGCCTCATCCACACCCCTTTCTGCCCACAGTGGTACAAAGAGAAAGGCCCTAGGCTTAAGTGAGTCCTGATCTAAGATCAAATTCTCTTTTTGCTTCGCAATCATGTACAAGAGTCACATTTTGGAGGGAGAATATGACAGTTTAACACTTAATGTTTCGAAGTATCCCTTCTGTTGAAGGTTTACCTGGATAAAGTGAGTCGTGACTTAATGTGGTAAGCTTCTACACTCTTTAGCCAGAAGCCTTGAATTTGCTTGTGAAACAAAAGGAATACTGGCAAACATCTTACATTGAAGTCAAACTTAGACCGCAGTTTAGGGGACTCATTCTGCCTTTAGATCTGTTTGTAAGGTGTTTTTGTTAATAAAAATGGAAGCATCAACAAAACCTAGCCAGACCGGATTGAGGCAACCCATGTAGACAGTTGGGGATAAGATTACAAGAAAAGGTCCAGTCCGATCCCAGTTTTTGTCAAAAGCAGACAAAAGGTGTTTGGTCAACAAGCCTTTTTGATGCTGTTTAAAGCAAACAGTGTTTAGATATGAGGGTTGGCAAAATTTCAAATAGCTTAGCTGACGTTTCGTTATAGCCATGAGTCCATGTGTTGGTTGCATTAAAAATCAGTTCCTGTCTACTAAAACAAAGATTATTTTGCAGTTAAAATAAGCATTTCACAATTTGGTTGTTATTTTGAAATTTATTTTTATTGCAATATCATGTACAGAGGACTAAGAATGTGCAAGTATAGAAGTCCAACTGATGGAAACAATCACAATGTTCTGCTACTTGACAACCATTCTGATTCCCAGAGGCCTCGATCCTTAAGTCAGCCAAGGATTGGGACCTGACCCAATCTTTGGTACTGACCAAAGGGATTGATGCCTCTGGGAAATGAGAACGCTTGACAAACAGATGAAAGCTCACTGCACATTTTAGACTTCATTTGTACACTTGGATGAAACCGTAGCCTATATATGTATATATGCAACATTGCTTTATAAAAATTATAAGTATCATTATGTTGTATTCCTTTCCCAGTTCTGCATTTTTCATATCAAGCTCATCTTCTACCCATAGTAGCTAGTCTATTTACAAACGGCTGTGACGTAAAAGGTTTTTTGCAGAGAATTATAGGAACACTAAGTAATAAGGCTGATGAATAATTAAGTATTTGCAATGAAGTAGGGTAAAGTTCTGTATTTATCAGAGGATCTTTTTCTTAGTAAAAATGTGATGTAACTTGAATAGGTAAACATCCAGTACCAACTACCGTATACTGTATAATGTGCCCTAACAACCAAAACTGAAGTACATTGAAAAGCTAATAACCCATACATGCGATAAAATTTTTATGCAAACTTTTAAATTCACAACAATAATGTTTTAGTACCAGCAAACAGGCTAAAACAATGCAAGCATGAATATTTTCCCAAGCAAGTTGTGAGTGGATGACACATTATAATGCTTAGAACATCAGCAAGCCCAACTAATGGCTAATCAACATAATAAGTGTCTATTTATACTCTGGTGATTTAAGCTCATTTTAGGTTGGTTTGTGGTTACATTCCTTTAAGTGAGGCAGTTTACAGTCAGAACATCATCATGCAGAGGCAGCATAACACCTTCATACAATTTTCAGTAATTTCAAAATAGAAACTTTTTTAGTCAAGACTTGGAAAAAGGCAGTTAAGCTTCTTTTTGCTTTAGGGGAACAAAATATGGTAGTTTGGTATGTATCACTATTCATTTGTCAACACAAAAATCCTTTGCAAGTTGTTCTTTTATACACTTGTATAAACACACTGAAAAGCTGTGGGTAGTGACCGCAAGATAACCTACCATACATGTATTTCCTCATGTATCATCAGCTTAACCCTTACACCCTAAGCATTTGTCGCCATGCAGTATCTATTTTCTCCCTATCATATCTATCAAGCTAAATCAAACAAATGCATCATCAGCACAAAGGGAATGATCACCACAGATTTATGTCCTGATAATTTAAATTCTTACTTACTGGTAGTTCTTTTGGACATGTACCGAGGATTATATACATGTATATACCTGCCAATTGTATACTTTAGGAAAGCCTGCAGATTTGAAACTTTGACCTCAAGCCAGCTTACCATTGTGTACCAAATTTTTGTTCCTAGTTAAGCTATTATAACATTAACTGACACATTTTCCAAGAAGAATTAAGTGGAAAAAAACTCAAAACCAATGTTACAAAAAATGATTGCATTTCCCTAACCTGTTAACAAAAGCGTGACCAAGAGGTACATTAATAATTACAGCCGCCATTATGAAAACAACTTGAAAACTAAGGGAGCCATTAGCCTCTCCCTTGGAATCATTTTTTGACTCGCCTCAACTTTCTGTCCAAATCATCAATTTTGTTAGGGTAATTTTTTCACAGTGTATTATTTTCTTGAGAACTAGGGACATATGATTAGGTCTAATCGAGACATATAAATCACTGGCCACTGACTGACTTTCGGAATTGGCAGATATACACTTGTATGTACATGTTTAAATGGCTGAAAGAGTTAACTCTTAAAAAACAGTTAGCATGATTTGGTTACTGATTGTTACAAGTAACTTTACCCTAAGATAGCAACAGATTAGCCATTGTCCATCCCACAATAATTTTGAACAGAACGTGACAGTTTTGCCCAATAACTGGTCTTTTTCTTCAAGCCTGTATAGTAACTGTGACTTGAGAACTTAAATTTCTTGATATGCTTTTGTCTTAAACAAACGGCGGGTCCAAGAAGATCAACACCCTACTTAGCACCAAATATTTCCTCCAAACGTCTTTGCTTCTTACAGCCTTGTCAGCTCTTATCAAATTGTTGAAAGGCAGGCGGCAATTTTCTGCCTTAAAAATGTAAGGTTATATGAACAAGTATGTCCCAGTGATTCAATTGAAAAGCATTGAATGTTTTGGCTCTGTATCCTTCTTTTCATCCCTGTGATTTCCTTCAGTTAGCGAGGAAGTTGCTTTCAGGTTTCAATTCCACCTCTCTTGAACTTCACTCTGCATTGACATTTACTTCTGCTCGGCATATGGGGCATGTTCTGTTTGACTGCAAGTATAAGAGAGAAAGTTGACAACTTTAGACAAAATTGTAATAAAACAGACTGATAAACACACACTAGCTTCTCACTCTACTAACAGTTTAGCATTTGTTGGATACTTTGCGGCATAACTATATATAAAGTCTTTACAGTGGTAGGATCAAATTTTTGTGAGTTTGGTTTTCAGACTGCTGTAGCTCTTGAGACAAACTTTTGACCCTTTCAGCAGAAAATACTGGCACCATAAGAAAAAGACTGACTGTTATACATTATGCTGACAAGCAAAGATTGTGACATAATTATTGTGAAGCAAAAAAATTCTAATATACTTATATTGCAGTCTACAATGGAGGACAAAAATCCTTGGAACGGTTATGGAAAACCTTCCTTCCACATCCTTAACTTATCAAATGTTCAGATGTAGCATAATGTACACTTCTCTAACCACTTGGATACCGCGACTGGCCCTCCCCTCCCCCCTCCAAACAATGTTGGGATGAAGAAACACTTTTAGGACAGGGTAAAGTGTACAGGGGTGCACAAACTACAACATTGCTTAGGGGAGAGGGGGAAAGGTCCCAAGAATTTTGTCCTCCATTGTAGGCAGGCAGTTAGATATTCAATTACAAAAGCCTATATAAAAATCCTGTAAAATTTCAAGCCACACATTAATTTGGTGCCTTGTACTACATTGAGCAGAAAATACTCATCTTTGATTTCACATTCCTACAGGTGTAAATTTCACAAAAATCCTTCAAATATCTTAATACCTTTAGCCATTTGTCAATACATCTTGTGTGATACTCATGTTGGCATGGTAAGACCCTTACAAGTTGTTTCTCTTCAAAATCCACTAAACACACCACACATCTTTTGTCGTCATCTTCACTTTTTGATGCTGCTGTAACGCGATACGTTGGGAGCTGATCGATTTCAACACGAGAGAGCCCTTTTGGCTTTGCTTCGCCCATCTGCTCAGCAAAATTAAGAAGAGTCTGCAAGAAGAATGAAAGTTGTTTAAGAAAGCACAAAAACCAGGAAATGGTCTTATGTCTTACAAAAACAATCACTTAATTATTCCCTTAAGGGGCTGATGTTTCATGACTCTCTACTTCATCAGGGTTCGTACTCTTTTGAGTTCTTCAAATTTCACGACTTTTTCCATGACCTTTTCTAGCTTACCATCACCTTAGGTTTGTCTGTCATTTTCTAAAATTTTCAAAACTTTACTTGTTTACTTGTTCTGAGCTGTTATTTTTATGTTTCACTGTTTGAAATTTTATGAATTTCATGACACAGCTCCTTTTATTCATGGTTTATGAGTCCAGATAATAGCACTTCCTTCTCCAGCCTAACCATGCAAGGCTTGCCAAAGGCTTACAACTTTGATGGGTTAAGGCTAATCAATCAAAAGAAAGTTACCTCATAATTTTCACGAGGGTGCACTTCTTCTTCCCATGCAGGGGTTGGAGGATGTGTTGGTATGGGCTGCATTGACATCACAGATATAAGATGATAAAGTAGATCAGGATATGGGTGCATGGAAGGTGGGGGAGGAGGTGCCGCATGTGTACGTCGTGATGACCAACTCGAATGCGATGAGATGTTTTGATGCCATCTTCTGTGGTGTCTGTGATGCTGAAAAAGGAAATGTAACTATTTATTTTTGTGAATTTAAAACTTTTAAATGGACAGAGACAACTCTTTGTGGCAGCTTCCTTTATTTTTATCTAATGATCTCATCAGGAACCAAACTTTTTATCAGCAAAAATTCAAGATCTGCCATTCAAAATATTCTCAGTCACAAGCCGTATTTAGATTTTGTCATAAAGTAATGGCTATTTTATTGATGATGAAAACCGGCAAATGGAATAATACACTCAGACCTTAATGGTAAACAGCTTACAACACCTGTAAATTACAGTTGCTATGGTCAGTGAAAAATCGGGAAAATAAAATAGTCTCGAGGTTGGGAGAAGTTCTCTGATATTGTCAAAGTCAGAGAATTGTTTTTTCCTTGTGCCTAAACTCCAGTAAAGAGAGTTAAAAAATGAAGACCGGTATATTCTCTCTTGATGGTCTATGGAAAAAGCTCAAGTGAAAGTATGTGGATTATTTTTTATTATTAGCCACCTAATGCAAAAAACTGCATAGAGGTCAGGGAAAAGTAGGAAAATACTTAAGTTTCTGATGAGTGTTAACCCTGTAAATGCCCACGCAGCATTATTATCACTAAAGCCCTCCACCCTCCCTGGGTAGGTTGCTTTTACTACAGTCAACAACTTGTTTTGGAGAAAAAATTGAAGCTTAATGTACTTACCATTCCACCAGGTGTGGGGTAAGGGTGGTATGCCTGTGTTTGTGGAACTTGATATGGTGGCTGCACAAAATGATGATGGTGGTGGTGGTGGTGGTGGTGGTAGTGATGATGATGGTGTGTGCTGACTCCATTATTTCCTCTGGGGTCCACATCCATCTAAAGAAATTAGTGAGAGAAATCCTTATTTATTCTTTAATATTACAAAGTTTAACATAACTAACTGTTTATGTGTGCAATGATTTAGTTTAATTACCAAACATGACAATATTATTATTGTGCAATCCTAATGTTTAGGTTGCTATCATGCAGGCATGGCACATACGTAATCAGCATTCATTTGGTCTTCCACTAAGAATGAAAATGCAAAGAATGCAACCTGATCAAGTATTTTTGGACTTCCTATCACTTGTAATCTGATCACACGCATTTTAAAGAAACTAAGGCAAAGCACAGCATTGGAATGAGTGTTTCTAACCCTAACCCTAACCTTTGGTTATTGCTAGTAATATCCAAACTGAGTTATCCTTAAAACGCAGATCTGCACATCACTTCTGAATCAATAACTACTACAAAAAATTAACTCACTGGAGGCTGATGCGGTTGAATATAAGTTGGAGCTGCTACAGGCACACTGGCGACCAGCAATGAGTTTGGAAGACTTGTTACTGGAACTGCCCTTACATGATCTGGTATTTGATCAACGTCGATAATAACTGGAGGTCCCGGGTGGGGTGGATGGTGCTGAAGAGGGACCGTCGACGCCATACTTAGGGGACAAAAATTACCGTTTGTTGATGGATGGAAAAGTCTATTGTGGGATGAGTGGTGATGCTGTTGATGCCTTTGTTGTTGAAGAAAAGGACAAGTATGATTGGACGAGTTTCTGAAAAAAAAAAGTGTCAATTTATCACATTTAGCAATGAAAAGAGCAATAACAGATACTGGAGCATGTTTTCTAAAACAATCATTTTTTATTATCTACAACCCTGGTCAAATCTCTTGGGATACAACACACGAACTCGTCAAATTGAGGCATCTTCCCTCCCCCATTCCCCTTCTGGTGCAGTGTTAATGCTATGCATTCAAGTTTTAATTCAGCACAATCAACACTGCATGGGGGAGAGGGGGACAGCAGACAAACCCACCATAAGTGAGCACACAAAATGCAAAGATGTAGTGGTAGCATAAGACAATCAACAAACACTGGGAGCCTCTTCCTAGATAACATGTCCTGACACATCTTTTTGGAAGATGAGTCATTGCATGCCATTTCTAAGTTATGTGTAAAGTGCAGTTCCATGTTGTCACTGAAAGTTCTTTGTATACTCTCAGCAGCCATATTACATACAGTGAACAGAAACCACATCATGTGTCAAGTGGTCACTTACAAGAGGCTAAAACCAATGGAAAATAATACGACCCCAAGGCCAAAAGTGGGTGTACTTGCTTACGAGAGATTCTGATTAGAGGGATTTGACTAGGACGGTTTTCACTCTGTGTTTTGGATTGAGATAGTCGCAAATGGGAAGTGGTTGCTTAATTATGATGGTTGGTCACACACGGAGGATTGACTGTATTACTACTGTTGATAATAAAATAATCTACTTACCCATGAGTTTCAGGCATGTGGCCAGGTAGATGGTTTACTCTGTGAAATGCCGACGAGTGACTAGGGTGGGGTGGATAAGGAGGCATGTGCCTTAGTGGTTGATGGGACATAGTAGTTGATGAGTTTTCACTTGTGAGGTCAATCACTTGGGGGGTACAACTTGATTTATTTCTCTGAAAAGAAAAAAAAAGCGATAAATGTTTTGGATTTCTCCAACCAAACTAATATGAATCACTGAGAGAAACAGTAAAGAATATAATGTACAGTAGAACCCAGGTAACTAGAACTCTGAAGGGAAACAAAAAAAGTTTGAGTTAGCGAGGGTTCCACTTATCGGGGTTGATAATTACAAAATTCAATTTGCCATGTTAAAAACTGATATATACCAATTGTGCAGTGCAAATTTAGCTTATTTCATCACAAACAGTAACATATTTAGGCATTTTTTTATGATGTGATCTGTTCACTTCAACAATTAAAACCAAACTGCTTAGCATTTTTACCCTCATACAGCAAGAAGAACAAATAAGATGGCATCCAAGTGGAGTCAAAGGAACCAAAATTTTAGTTATGGGGGTAAATTTCAGTGACTTTTTGATCAAGGGAAAGGAAATTTCGTTCAATTTAGTGAGAAATTCCAGTCACCCAAGTTCGAGTTATCAGGGTTCCACTGTAATAATTGCAGAGAAAACTACAGACAACAATGTTAGTAGGTAAAAATTGAAACATTCACCTTATGATGCCTTCATATGGTAATGCTTGTACACCGTCTTGTTTAGTTAACTTAAGGGAATAAAATTTGTCACATCTCCACAGAAACCTTGCTTTATTAATACTGTCACAGGTTCAGTCATCTGCTAAACCTGTGCTATTATCTCTTGAAAGCTAATCGTAAAGCTGTGGTGTAAGTGCCAAGAAAACAGCAAAACTGATTTTCTCTGAGGTGTGAACTTGACACACAGTCTTCTTTTACCGCACATGGGAACATGAAACAATATAATTTATTTTATGAATGAGACAACTGGTAGCTATGTCAAGCTAAAGCTTAGCACCTGGATTTCTTTTTTTTTCAGTCTCCATAAAGTAAAACGTCACTTAAAAAATGTTAATATTATATTGTTTATTGTATACTCAATTGAAGTTGCACCTTGACAAATGTACTGCAACTTTGAGAAGAATGATGTTCCAAAGGGGGGAAGGATGGCAAGCTGGGTATTAACTCTCTGGCCATTTCATACCACACCTGAAACAAATAAGGCAAAACAACTATAACCTTTTAATCCCAGTTGTGGACACAGGCAAAGTTTAAAAAATGCTAGTAATTAGCCTTTATTTTTCAGTAAAATCCAAGTAAGAAACAAACAACACCATGCAAAAGTACTCCTAAGGAAGTTTTGTTTGAAAGGTCGAACTATATGGAATTGCACCGACATTAATAATAACTCCAATGTTAAAACTACTATGTCTACAAGTGAGGAAGGATAATAACAATCCTTTCCATAACCCCTTGCTCGAATACCTACAAACGTTAGACTTCTATCATGAGAGAACTGGAATTTCTCAACCTTATACATAGACACCCAAAATATCAGATTAACTTAAGCAGTCAGAAATTGAATTTAGCTAAACTGAAAAAAAAAATCAAATGGCACTAGCTGGAATTGTGAAGTTAGTTTTTTTATAAATATATATAAAAAGGCACTCATGACGTTATAATCTTTCTTCGGTCAAATCTTTTGATTCACAGCAACATTGTTGTCGCTAAGCTGTCTGGAACTTTAGGTCTCGAATTTCAAGACGGAGACTAAAAAATGCTGGACAATATTTTTATTCCTTTGCCTCTTCTTATGGTCACAGTTTAGTCTCCATTCCTAATTTCATGTGATAATAATTTATGAATGTTCTAGCCACAAATTTCTTAGTACCTTTTCCACCTAGAATGCATCCCTTACTTAAGAGGAGTCACATATTGTCCACAATAATAAACTTAAGCAAGCTGGTTATGAACAAAGTTTAGAGATGGGTTCTTTTCTGATCTGCAACACAATGTTTCTATTTTTGATCCAGTCACAAGTAACAAACTACCCCCTTTCTATCAAACTGATGGAAACTTTAAGGCTTTAAATAAATCATGTTTCCTGTCAGTTAAGCCCCACAGAAAAAAAAATTTTGTGTTTACATTAAAAAAATCGTTCCCTCTTTCACACAAAACATTGCGGCAAGTTCATCCAGAAAAACAGGGTTATAGACAGAACTTAAAAATATCATTACGTGAGCTCGTCTTGTGATACCTCGGAAGGACATGCGTTTTTAAGAGTGAACCCCAGGTTTGTAATAGCCTTGTGAAGAGCCGCAGACAGAAACCTGATAAGTGAATAAAACCACAAACTAGAAGAATCTGGGGGGAAAAATCTTGACAATCTCCCGGCCACCTTTCCTACTGGTATGTTTTTATACAGTCGTGCACTGACAAAGGTGCTTGGGTGTTAATCAAATTTTTAATAGAAAAAAGCTGCCTTACTTAAACAATGCGAACAGGCTCTCTACTCACAGAAAATTTACTGACCCGTATCACTACAAGGGCCTTCAATCTTCTTTTGATTTTGCCGCTTCTTTACCAATGTTGCGACCAGGCGTGACGGACGCGCTCCGCACAATTTACGATTAGAATCTTTGATCAAAGATCCGAATTCACCCGTTGTTCCACATCACACATGGCAAGGAACAGAAACTCCCGTTTAAAACCTCAAAATTAGTTCGAAACTCCACAGAGAAGCTGTAATGTCAGAGAAAAAATAAATGATTGAACCACAACGTCATTTCAAACAATTCCTTTTGACTTGTAATTTATGCATGAAAGAGAACAGTAAGAAATACTCCCCGCAAAGAACATGTTAGCTCAAACTGGTTATATTTTTCCATAAGCCTTCTAGTAGTCGTGGTTTTCTCCTTACACTTCATTCAGTCATAAAAATAAAAATTCTACAAGGATGGACAGAACTCTGTTTTACTTTAGTAAGAAAATGGCAGCACATCAGCTGAACTCCGGAATTAGCAAAACAAATTTGCATATGGTTTTCCTCGGTAGAAATTAAGAAAACTGGTGCTTAAAATTCGTCCTCGAATGATTCAGTTCAGTAGCTCAACTTTCTCTTCTACACTAGAGTATAGAACTGAAGCAAAATTTACTAATCACACTTCCCAAACGAACGTTCCTCGGTAGACTCGAAAAGTTGCTATGTTTCGGACATATAGACTGTATAACTTATATATTGGAAACTCAATTCAAAAGTTCTGTTCATTTTCGACCCTCTATCCTCTTGATGTCGGAATTCTTTGAGAAGTAATTGAAGTACCAACAAAATAACTGTATTTAAAAACTCAAGCTGGCTACTACATTTTTTGCTCGTGTTCTGATGTAAACTTCACAGCCATGGCTAAGTCGTATGGTACATGTAGCACTGGCGAACACTCATTCCCGTTACTAGTAATAAAGTTAAGTTTAAGCAATTGATCCAATACCGCACTAAACGTGAATTTTGTTGATATGCCTGGCAACCATAACTTGAAGTGAAAACGAGATTGGATCAGTCGGGATCAGTAAACGTCCCTCTACAGGCCCTACATAGGAAAAGATCGTGATGGCATCGAAACAAACATGTGATTAAATTACAGAGATGAAACTTACGACGCGTAAGTTTCACCCTGAAATAAAAAGGTTCGAAGCATTCTCTCTAAGCCATTTCATGAATCATTTTCGTTAATATATAAGATTTTTAGAAGCAGACCCACCTCAATACTAACGCAAATTTCTCGACCGGGTCAGACCCGCTGATAGTCAAGAAACTGTGGCCTTGACCATCATGTGTTTTCCAATTTTTCGCGCGAATAGTTTTTCCTGCCGTTCAAGAAGCCGTGGAATCTTAAACAATTCTTATATTATTACTCAGCTGTTTAAATCCACATTGAACTGTTCGTATGTGAATGAATTTCCGAAAAAAAACATTTCCGTTCGATCAAGGTTCGATCGCGCGCTTCAGCAAGTAAAACCGAAGATTTTACCCAGACCGGAGAATTTTCTTTCCACCGTCAATCGTATTTTCATATCATTTGGCCAAGTTCTGTGTAATTTATGGAGATGAAATTCTACAACTGGATTTTTGAAAGCAATAACTACAAACCAACATATGGCTCATTCCAAAAGGATCCTAAACAGTCTATCTTACCTACCAGAATGTTTGCACTTTTG
The DNA here is from genome assembly GCF_958299795.1 of Porites lutea. NCBI lineage: Eukaryota > Metazoa > Cnidaria > Anthozoa > Scleractinia > Poritidae > Porites > Porites lutea. Next base: position 7,746,099 of record NC_133204.1, read on the forward strand.
TGTTCAGTCTTCGCTAGGCCTCAACCGAACAATTTCCAATTTCAGCGATAAAGGCGACTCAGTTCCTTTTCAAGAACTAGCGCTAAAATCTTTCCGAACGAATGGAAAGAGATGAAGGTAAAGTAAATGTATATATCAAGAAAGTACTCCTTTGCACATGGGCTTTTGGGCTTGCGGTTCTTTGTGAAATCGATCAATGGAAAACCTCCCCTGGTCTTTTGTTGACATTTGACATCATATTGTGACGTCACTGACAGATCTTCAAGCACCAACCCACCGAATCCATGGGCGATATTGTTCGTTTGGCTTTGGCTACATTCATTCACGCGCGAATCGCGATATATGAGTTACCTTCAAATATATGGTTATTCATTCCAGCGAAATGATTTATCACTTGTAAACTGTATTAACGCTTTAGTAAAATTTTGAATTAAACGGAAGCGCCTGATAATCTTGTGATTTTATTCCGAATGTCACTTCTGGTTTTCGTCCGCAATGCACGGCTCATTGGAAATTACTCTCTTTCTTTTGAGGCATGACCAGTTTAAAAATTGGGCTAGGTAAGACAAAGAAGGAAAGCAATATAAAGTACATAACTTGCTGCATTATATTTTACTGCTGAAAAAGGCTTCTTTTTAGCGCACTTCCGGTTAAGAGGGCGGACTTCAATCGTGCTTTTCAGCTTGGAATGTTGAGGTCAGAAAACGGTTAAAGTTGTCTTGAGGCAATCGAACGTGCGTTCATAAAAAAGCGAGAATTAAGGAGAGTGAGTACATGTTTCTCGATTCGCAGAACACACGAGAATGAAACATAATACCGCTTTCTGACGGCAGAAAGTATGAATAATGCAAAAGTCGAGGTATGAATATGAGATTAGTGATGTTTTGGCACATCAGAAAAGCTCTTTGTTTCCATCAAGGATAGAGATTGGTTCGTGACATCTGCCTGTCTGCGTTTCGTTTATGTTTCAGTTTACAGTGTTTGGAATCAAAGTATACTGCGAAATCATCCTGACTAACTTATCACTGTTCTAATTTTGGAAAAACAACTAAAATTTTGAAATCATAGACAAAGTTAGGCAAAGACTCGACTGAAAGACGGAATTCGCTACAACTCGTTCGAAGTTGAGGTTGAACAAACAAATTAGCATGCAATCGATGCGTAACAGCGCATCCGCTTCTATGATCACCCATCATACTCAGTTCCTTTCAACAGCTTTGTCATTGTTCTATCTTTTTACTATCTCGAAGCAATATTCACATGAATACTTTTCGACTTGAGAAAACGAAAATGAAAAACACTGAAAGCCTATTCGGAGCTAAAATTAGAACACTTATTGCCATCTCGATAGTATAACGTCATCTTTATCACATGATAGGGTGTGTGCTAAAGCACAACGCTGATTGGCTGTTGCTATGACGTTACTTACGTCAAGAATAATCTGATTGGTTCTTTCAGTAAGCATAATAAGGCAAGAGACTTTCCTTTGATTCATTTGAGTTGGGTGAAATTGGCGTCTGTTTATGGAGGACGAGTTGTGAAAGAAAACTGTGTCATAAGCCTTCGCATTCAAGGCTTTGAGGAGATAATAAGAGGTCTCTGAAGAGAAATCTCTTACCTGGATAGGAAGCTCAAATTATATCAGAATAAGAGAGGAATAAACGACGAGTAAACGATCTAAGAATCAGCAAATTTGTTAACGATGACGTTCGGAGCTCAAGTGCCACCAAGCCATCGAATTTCGAATAAAGACAGCTTTCATCGCAAAAATAAAGCCAAAAAGGCTCCAAGATTTCGGAACGATCGCTGTGTGAGAGCAAAACAAGTCCATCAGGATCCGACATCGACTGCCTTTGATGAGGAACTTTCCACCTCTGTTAGCATTCCACGTCGACGCCGAAGCGAAAACAGAGTTGACTCGGCGGTAAATATTCCGTATGCGGGAGCAAAATTTAGCAGCCCACCACCTCCGAGCGATCTGCCGAGACCACCATCGCACTGGATAAGTTCTCCTATCCATAAATTCGACATGGACGTAGTAGCGATGTCACAACATCTTCGTATGTTACTCGGAGTCGAGTCGTAACTACAATAGCAAGACCTATGAAAGCGAAAGTGAACGAGGAAAGGACGCGATTTCTAGTGTATATAAAAAGACATTTAGGACAAATTTGTAGATTTTGTACAAATTTGTATATTTGTAAATAAGTAAGAAAAGAATTCGTATGCTACTATTTTCAAATTGTAATTATATCAAACGTAAAAAGCTTTATACGCCTAGGCGATAGTGAACGTGTTTACTTAGGAATTCTTTTCGCTTTTTTTATTTCATCGTAGGTTGTTTGTACATGTTGACTTAGCTTGATTCGTTTTTAAACAAAAGGTATACAACCAGAAATCTCGTTAGGTCTAGCAAGATGTTAGTGTAAAACAAATGTGTAGTGTTTGAATTTTTTGTTTAAGATAGAAACTAGAATTAGAAAATTATGGACAGTGACGATATTGCTCAACATCACAGAACTAAGAATAGGACATAGAATACTGAAAACACAGACCGTTGAAGTTGACGAAGAAATTGTGCGAAGATAGTACAGCAACCATCATCATCATATCATCATCATCCAGTGACAAAAACCGCATTTGAGGAAGTTTGGAGGTGCCAGCAAATGGAAGTATCTCCTTCCCAAAAGCACACGGTGGACAAAAAGACAAGATCAAGACATGAAGTAATGTAGAGAACACAGCTAATTAGAAGACCTTACAGACAAGTAGCAAGACAAAGAAGACACAAGACAGATCGACCACAACACACCGGCCCTCTTCAGGGCCACCCAAATCTTCAAAAGTCTATAACCAACATCAGATAAAATTGACTGTGTGAAGACAACTTGTCAAAGCACAGTATTTCTATTCTCTCTCTCTAAACCCTTTCCTTTCCCCCTAAGTTCCATTAATTTTATAGTTTGCCCTGATGATTTTCCAAGAGATCTGATCTTAACTCCCCCCGCCACATCCAGCTTGGAAAAATGAGTTCAAATGCAAAGAGGATTTTTTTTAAAAAAAGAAAATAAAGAAAACATGCATTGTAGTTGCACGGGGGGAGAGAGTTTATCATTTTTTCTTACCTGTCTCTCTCTAAACCCATTCCTTTCCCCCTAAGTTCCAGTAATTTTATTGTTTGCCCTGATGATTTTCTAAGAGATCTGGCCTTAACTCACCCCAACCCATCCAGCATGGGAAAATGAGTTCAAATGCGAAGAGGATTTTTTAAAAAAAGTAAATAAAGAAAACATGCATTGCAGTTGCATGCGGGGTAGAGGGCAGGGTGAGTTTATCATTTTTCTGGGAAATTTATTATTATCACAATGTGGTGAAGGGGAAAAACCCTAACCGGATGTTGAATGAATCTAGAAATGTGATTGGCTCCTCAAAACTCGTGATATAAACCACTTCAGGAAATGTTTACCACTGAAATATCAAATATCCTTATATGGAAATGTCGTTTCCTGTTGATATTTCTTAGACTGGAGTTTGGATTGGAGTTTTGAGAACTCTGCTTTGGAAATGTTCGCAAATAAAAACAGGGACTTAGCAGACAGAAGTATTCTTGCATCTTGTGATATGCAATTTAATTGCAGAAAGGACAAAACAAATTCCTAAGAAATAAGTCTTATGAAACCCAGTGAGTGGGTCTATCTAGCCATCAACAGTGAAGAGAATTGGGTCTTGCACGAAGGTGAAAAGTTGGTCCAAGTGTCCTTGAAAGCTGTGAAGCACATAACCTTTGTGGGAATAAAGCTAAAAGAAGAGCAACTGGTACAGTTATTAAACAGAGTTTTCTCTTTTAAAACTGTTTGTTATAAAAATAAACGCCACGTTTGCAAGACTAAGGGTCACATCAGTGAACTTTACCATTTTGGATCAATTTCTAACATGTTCAGCAATTGTCTGGGGATATAATTATACTGCACTGCGTGAGAGGTCATCTTGAAAAACCAATACCATGATACTTCACCCCATTTTCTTATGGAATTAAATGCCAATCCTATATCAGAAAACAATCCAATTATTTTGTTAAAAGCTGTATCCCACAATTCAGCAAGGACACAATGCCAAATACATACTTTCATGTATTTGTCTTTACTAAAGCCTAAATTATAATTGTATCAAGTAACTTGTAAAGGGAAAGTTCTGCATTCCACTTTCAAACACAGAAAACTAAAAATCACACCACAGAAATATACTTGACGTGTTGGTTATAAAGTGTATTTCCAGTTCAAAAATCACAATAAAATATTTTGTTACACTTTGTTGGTACTTATACAAAAATAGATGTACTAAAAACATGAATCATGTATTTATTTACAACACTTGGACTTGACTTTATTTACGACATGATAAAAGGCCTTCGTTGAATGCTTTGTCACAGCTTAAATAAATTTTGCACTCATAACCTACTTGGAATATAAAGATATAAAGTCAACTATTTTTTACAGTACTGATACTTAAAATGGGACACTTGTAAGAAGATTGTCCAATCAATTTTTTCTGAAAAAAAAAAAAAAACCTCTCAAATTTTTTGGCAAGTGGACCAATAAAACTCAAGGTTCAACTATGCAACCAATGAAAGCTTAAAAACCATTTGAACTTACCTACCCTTTCAGGAAACAGCTCTCAAATTTATCAATGTTATTGGTCCATTTGCAGAAAACTTGAGAATCTTTTGTTCTCAGAAAATATTATGATTTGACAATCTTCTTTCAAATGTTCCGGTTTGAGTGTCCACACTGTAACAGAGAACAATATGAGACTCCGACACCTGAGATGCCACTTTACAGGCAACTGACAAAGACTTAACCACAACAGATAAACTGCATCAAAGTGAGCTGGTTTGTATGGTGACTGACAACCATCACACTTGATAAACCTTTATCCTCCAATGGGCATTATATATTAGTGTAACTATGTTATCATGCAACTTTCTATTAAAAGTAAAAGACTGGTCTGGCCATTATTACAGAACTCCTTCACACAGAAAAATTGAAAGCATCCTTGAAGTTCAGAGGGCACAGCTGTACAAAGGTAATAATGATTAATAATGTATCAGCATCTCAGGTTTAGCATTTACATTGCTTGTAAGCTACATTGTTGGTTTGTTTATGCCTCCACAAGCAACTGTCAAGAGACAAGAACAGCTTCGTAAACACTAAAGGCCATGAAAGAGAGAAACCTCTGCTCACACGGTACCTCAGGTCAGACTTGACAGACATCAATGATTTTGAGCACCCATGAGTAGGGCTGACACTAAGATTTCAACTTGTCAGGTTTTTAGCTGATAAGTGATGCGAACATCTTTGTAAACGCTAAAAGCCATGCAAGAGAGAAAGCTCTTCTCACAGGGTATCTCAGGTCAGAGTTGACAAGCATTTTGACCACCCATTAGAAGGGCTGACACAAAGATTTCAAGTTACCCAGTATATGCAATAATTGCCAGACAAGGAATTGAACATCAAGGGAAGTTCTTTAGGTTTCATTTTCCTCTCACTTTCTATGAACTCAAAATACTGTAGCCAGGGGTCATGTTCACAGCAGCAGGGAAACTCCGGACCCGGGCTTTAATGACAGCTCTGCATTAGTTTTGCTACAATGGTTACCAGTACTAGTTCTTTTGTAAGTTGCGCCATTTATCCTTTAAATGTACTGATGTCCTTCCAACAAAGTTGTATGCATCTAGAATTACTGCCCAGTTGCCTTCTCCATAGGTTTTCACTCCATCTTTTAACCATTTTGTTTCCTTGTCAGTCCAGAACCTTCGCCTCTCTCTAACAGGAAGTTTCACATTGAGAACCCTTTTTCTTGGGCTTGACAGTTCTGTAGAAGAAGCATCATAGAAGTTAGTGACTTGTAGACAATCAAAAATGTTTGCCAAACATGGGTTTTTAGAGATTTCACTTTGACCCACATAAATATATAGTATAATGCCTAACATAAAAAAGAATAACTTATTTAACTTAAAATATGCAACTATAAAACAAGTAAAGACAATGTTGTTATTATAATTAAAATAATAATATTATTATTATAATCATTATTATTATAAATATTATTATTGAATATGATTACATAGTCAACATATCACATGTAGGCCAAATGTTTCTTGAGTTGAATTCCTGAGAACTGTAACAAAGTTCAGAAAAAGAAGAAGAAAATAAAAAGAATCTTGTGTTTACATTTTGTACACTTCACTGTAATACAATGACAGCAACAAAATGTACAAAAACGTGATGCACTAAAAGAGTTGTTGTTTTGCTTGCTTTTCTGATGTTCTCTTTGCCATCATAGAGCGGTTTTCACTTGACTGTCGAAAGTAATTTGGTTTTGGTTTTGGTTTTACTACGCCCTTTGGTTGGCTAGTGTATTTACTTTGGTTTAGGTTTTACGACAGTCAAGTGAAAACCGCTCTAATCTCCCTAATGGCTTTCCTGCGAGAAGTGCTTTCTCCAGACTGATGCTACGCTACAAAGGAAGAAAAACCACTGTGGGCACCCATTTGCTTTTCCATCGAGCATGCGCGTCCACATGATGCCTACGTTAAACTGTCAAATCACATCACTTCCTCTTGTTTTGCAAGAAACATTAGAGACTTTATAAGATTAATGATGTAACAGCAATGAGAACATTAAAAAAAAACTAATAGGTTTAATAGGCAAAACAGCAACTTTGCATGTGCATCACACACTTTTTGTTTATTTCTTTGCAGTTTTGCACAACTACGTCATGAAGAAAATCCCTAATTTTGTGTTTTACAGAGAATGTAAATAAGCAAAACAAAATTCTATTTTTTTTTCTGAACTTGGATATGGTTCCTAGCAATTCAACTCCAGTTGGCCTCACCGATATTTGTCAAAGTGAGTGGGTAGGAATAATCGCGATTAAGACTGAAAGAGCACAAATTCACAGCAGGTGCTCACATTAAGGCAGCAGTTATAGCATAGTCAAATGTGTGAGAGCCTTACTGGTTTTAAACAGGTTTTGGCTCGTAAAAGTTTATTTAACATTCATCCCGGGTGCTGGATGGCAGCTCGATCAAAGAAGCGAAGGGTTGCTCGCAGTGGTTTCTCTCCCTTTGTAGCGTAGTGTCCAGCCGGGAGAAAACACTGCTTGTGGGGTACCTACAGTGTAATAGCAGTACAATTATTGTACTTTATACGTCTTGCCCAAAGCACTGTGACAGTACAATATTTGTATGCCACTTCAAGGAGGAATGATAAATTAAAGCAACTGCCTGACGTTTACCAGTAAAAGAACAGTTTATTTGCCCTCTGTTACGCAGGTACTCTTTCAGAGGATGGGTAGCTTGCAACTAAACTATACACAGGGTTGTCAGAACAGCAACAAGAAGATTTATTCCAAATATGAAGGTAGTTTCCACCAAGTAAAACTGGTCAACTGCACGTAACTCGATAATCTTACATAACCTCCACTAACTTGAATAAACACTGCTACCATCACACTTGACTAAACTCGACCAACATTAAACTCTCTTTGCTTGTGAAAACTAGTTAAAACTTTGCTTGGACTCGTCTACTTATATACTTTTGCAATAAGATTCTAGAACTTTCGAAATAGTCTAGTTACAGAAAGATTACAAAATATACCACTTCAGAAACACTTACATAAGGTCCTAAAATAAATAAACTATGAACTCGCAGGAAGCTTCAAGAATGTCACGCTAGTCACGCAAGACAATTTTTTATAACACCCTCTCATTATAAATTAATTTTTATTGACTCCACTTACTGATTGTCTTCCGTTTTATCTCTGTTTCATCAAAATCATCATCTGAATCTGAATCCCAGTCCAATATCTCGGCATCACTTTGATGTTCATTAAATCGCCTTTTTGCTGACCTGCTCTCTACAGGTCTTTTCCCTTTTTTATCTGGTTCTTGTCCACTAGCACTAGAATAATATTTTAATAACAACCAAATCAACATCAATCAAACTTTAAAATAAGGCTTCCTCCCACAAAAAAACTTTGGGTACTGAAAGAAGAAAATTACTCTTAAGACTAGAACAAGACCCTAATATTTTCCACGGTTGTCATTAAGAGCCGGGGGCCGGGGATTTTCTCCGGCTACTAAGAGAGTGGCCCCTGGCTACTTTTATTGGAAAATAGAAGAAAAATAGAACCAAAAGAAATCCCTAACCGTGAGATTCCCTGCCAACTTGTTGTATTTGCCCGGCAACTCGAAATCTTAGTGACAACCCTGATTTCCTTTTTCTTTATTCAAGATCATGAATGATTAAGGTTAGGAAAGAAACTGAGAGTCAAAGTAGGTTGAAACTTTTTGAGCTGAATTTCATTTGACATACAACATTATTGACATAAGAGTAACACAATACATCTGCCCCAGATTTTAAAAGATATATATAAAAAAGAGAATAATTTCTTATTGAAACTAACCTGTCTGGTTCAGCAACGACTGCCTTACAATGTCTTTTGACTGGGATATCATTTGTGTCATTGTCATTATTATTTTCACTGTTAACTTTACTGGGTCCTGCTTCTCCAGCCACCATATTTGAGTATACATCTTTTAGACCAGAACTGTGATATAAAAACAAAACAAAAGAATGAAGTATAGTTAAAGTCAAGCCAAGTCAAGCGTACCTCAACAAAGATTCTATTAATGAATTGGTTATTTGAAAAATAAATCTGTTAGACTTTTCCATAACTTTTCCTTCTAACTTACAAAAGGTTTCTTGAAGAACTCTTTAACCTCTGCATGGCTTCATCACACCTCTCAATATTTACTGCTACATTGGACTTCTTATGACCACTTGGTTCTGCTCTGCTTCTAGTTTCCTTTTGGAAAACAAAAATATTAACACCAGACCATGAGAGTTCTGAATAGCCATTGTCCCTGTTTTTTCCTGTGATAGCTGGGTTTGCACCACTAGAGAGTTTTCTAGGGTGAAAATATGAAAATTCCAGGGCTCAGGACTTGAACATTTGACTGTTCAGCTGGAACACTTTTATTTAATAACCCTTGTATCCAGGGCTCAAAAGAGAACTTGAATTCCAGCTTGCCATTTAGCCAAACATATCTCTCATATTTTTGATTGCCCAAAGCCACTTCTTGCTAATCTTATATAGTTGATGATTTTGTTAGAGGATGACTTGCCTGCCCCCCTCCCCCCCCCCCTTGCCCACTGGACAAGTAAGCTTTCAAAGTTACTTGCCCAAGAAGAAAATTTGCTTGTCCTGGACTACTGGACAGAACTTTTTTCGAGCCCTGGTATCCCTTGACCAATAGTCAACTTCTCCTTACAGAATACTGCTCAATGGTTACCCTTAGGGCAACCCGGAATGTGTAAATCAGTTTCCTGACCAAGTAAACTAAAAATCCTTTATTGCTATGTCTGCGTTGGCAGACATTATATCAATGCTGAAATTTGGATGAAAATTTCATAAATTTCACAAGCCTCATCCAATGCCTCTTTCATGCTATATACGTAATATAAAATTCTGGGTGTTTTCCAAGAGTAGAAAAAAAATTTACCAGCATTGCTTAATTTCAAGAGATTCAAGGAGCACCCTACGAGAAGAGCCTTCTTTTGCCTTCTTGAGTGAAGAGGAGCAAAGGAGGCTCTGCCTGAATCACGACAAACCTTTGAGGTCACTGCGGCCCAAACTTCTGGACTAGCCAATCTTGTTCTCTTCCGTCGAATTGTTATTTTTTCCAAGTGTGAAGATCTGTTCATCGATAAACCGATGGTCATAACCAAGCCCCCGGTGACAAGCACAAAGCTATTAACCCTGGGTTAGAATCTGTATCCCAGCAACATGCCACGCATGTTCAAAAAAGATCTTACTCAATTCATGCAGAGTCTTCCTCGAATACGCCGGAAGCAAGCAAGTGAAAGAACGGCTCTTCTCGCAGGGTGTTCAAGGATTTAGCTATCATGCAAATATTTCCAGCACCCTCATTACCTGTCTAAGTTGTCTTACTGAAGGACTCTTGTCTTTGTTGCTGTTGCTGGTAGTGGTATCTTGAGTATGTATCCTTCTTCTCTTACTTCTTAAGGCTATTATATCAGGGTGTGTTCCCTCCAGAATATCTGTCCAGTTTTTTTCAGCCTCTTCTGATTCATCCCAAGCAAAGTATAGATTTTTAATAGTTATTGCATCAACTTTGGACCTACAAAAATTTAAAAAGTTCTGTGATTACTCCTTATATCCTCTTATTTAGCCCGCACAAATTACCGAACTCACTGGAAAACTCATAATCCAAAACAAGCTCAATGTCAACTGACCAGCCCAACCTGCAGTCAAAATGTTTTGCAATAGTAGGTAGTATAATCAGAATGGCAGTCAGCAAAGGCCTTGAGATTGATTTGTGTGGTTTTTATTCAGTATTACTAAGACTAGACAGGGTCAGCCAGGGGGGGTAGTGGTATAAAAGTATACCTGAAAAAAATTTGCCAAAATACTGAAAAATTTCCAAAATTCATCCAAATATGCCCAAAATTATACCCAGGTATACTTTATACCTGAAATTCAAAGAAAGTGATATACCAAATACCCGTATTTAAGCTGCAATATACCGTATACCCGATTTAAAAAGCCCCTGTATACCGTATACCCAAAAACCCTGGCCGACCCTGACTAGATAATGTTGAGTAGCCACCAAATATTTCACTGAAAGCTTCAAAATTGCAAGTTCCTTGCTTATTAGCCAAACCGTGAATCTTTCCCACTTAACTAATTCTGTATTTGTTATAATAATAATTGTAATGACAAGATGTCTGTGTTCAATAAGTAATTCACAACTTGACAAAAAATATTCTTCAAATCATACCTTTCTCCATTTGTATTCTCTAAAAATGAAGCCTAGAAAACATAAAATGCATCTCATGTCAGTTTATAGATCTAGGGCTGTGCTCTAAAAGAGCCCAGTGGTCCCAGGTGACGAACTTATGCTCTAAGGTGACTACAAAATCTTACTTTTTTCATACAAACCCTATGTTGGGCACCCTAGATTTTACTTTCAGAGCACTGGGCTCCCTTCAATTTCCCTTAGAGCACAGCCTTGTCTCTTATATACCACTGTGATTATTTTAGACATTGTATTTTAAGGGAAACAAAAATCTTATCAAGAGTATTTTTGGTGATTGCGTCCAGACTGACCAAGGAGGGGTAGGGCAGGGTAACAGAATCTTGTCTACAACAGAACAGTTCCACTGCACAAATGTCATCATGATGGGCCCAGTTGATTGAAGGCCAATTATCTTTAACCTGGGATTTCTGGAGTGTCTCTTTTTTAAGCAGCCAGTCATGAAATTGTAGGTAAAGGGGATTAACCTGAATTCGCACTGATCTGAAATCACATTTCATGCTAACTATTGGTTATCTTAACCTTGCTTTGAACAATTTTACCTAAACGTGATGTGCTCTGTTTTAATATTACTACTACAGAAATGAGTAATAATATTTTATTTAAGATCAAATATTATTAAAAACTGAATCATTGGATAATGCAATTTTAGAGCTCCGATTGGCTTAGCTGTCATGGTAGATGAGCCATTATACCATGCTCTCCAAATATGGTAACTGTACATATCTGCTCAAAATTGTAAACAAGCTGAAAATCTGTTGTTTTTACAAATAAAGTCGGGAAAGATTCTCGATATTTGGTGGGCATTTTTAATAAAAAAAAAATTATTCTACTCGAGCTTGTTGGATATGAGATGATTATAGCCAAACTCTACTCTATGTACCTTGTTGGCTATCTACCATCTCATATCCAACGTGCACTCATGAAATAATTGTAAAATATACAGTAGAACCTCTCCTTTGGGACACCTCTATTCAAGAGACACCTTCAATCAGGGGACGAAAACTTTGTTCCCAGAAAAACATCCACATAATCTTTGTATCTGTTACCTCTATTGAAGGGACACCTCTATTCAGTCCAGAGGGTGTCCTCTGAATAGAGCTTCCACTGTACATAATAGGAATGATAAAACCATACAGCTGATTACTTAAAGTACTCTGAATTTCATGATAATACTTTAAAAATAGTTTGTCACCTCTTCTAAGACTGGTGCCTCAAACTTTTTCCACACTGGCATAAAAAACTGTTTAACTTGGTTGAGGAATCTGTCATATGTATGTTTTCTTAAGAACAATTTCTTCCATGAGTCATTTTCAGATTGAAATAATTCTCTGATCTCGTCTTGATATTCCTGTTAACAACAAAAATGACAATAAAGAACAAGTGACTCTAAATTGTTGCTTCCATATGTGTACATGATTGTTTTACTGATAAGTGCAAAGTCTCATGTATGTATGCGCAAATGCATTCCACAAGCACAATCTTGTTTGAACCACCTCTATAACATTGAGTATGACAATGAAATGGTGGTTTTGATTGGAGAGATCAGAAGAGGTTAACTTGCATGAGTGACATCAAAAGGGAATATTTCATGGTTGTATTACACAAACGACTATTATCTTGTTTATCACGAAACTTTCATCTAAGGAGCCCCTGCTGCATTTTTCAGGCATTCTTGTAATGAAATTTGCACTTGCATTTTTTGGTTTCAAAGGCATTGTAATGCAACTTTGACAACAATGAACATAGGGAATTTCACAGCCTGAGTGAAACAATGATGCACTTGTATACCATGTTTGTGATGCAGATTATAACAAAATCTAGATTAAGGTAGTCTGAAAAGTGACATAAGCATCCTAAAAATACCTCGTCATCACCATCATCACTGTACAAAACTGAGTACAACTGTTCACCTCCTTTCATGTCACCATGGGTAAAGTGTGATAAGATGATCTGTAATTCCAAGAGAAAAAAATTAAAGAATCTAAAAAGTGAACAATTCAAAATAGGGACAAAACCATTGTATTTTTGTGAGTTATTAATTTTCTCACAAATTTACGTTACTGTTTGAATTTAACAGCATTTTCTAAGATTTCAAGTTACCGGCTATTACCCTGCAGAACAGGCATTTATTTTTCCAGTTTTTTTCAGGCAAGCAAGGGTAAGCATGAGGTGGGCGTGGAGTACTAGACAAACAAGAGCGAATAGGGATGATTTTTTCCTCACCCCTCCCATCATGTGTGTTTCGCCCATGGACATCCCAGGCAACTAACTGCAGTAAAGAATGTGGTCGTTAATTACAGCTTACTAACTGAAATTGATTTTTTAAATTCTTTTTGTCATTTTAACTCAATTTTTAATTTTCTACAGAAAGTTTCTTTTATCGAGTTAATCTTGAGATTCCCTTTTTCGAATACATGATCATGAAGTTGAATAGTACTGCATCAAAATGTACAAGAGTCTTGTATATTTTGATATACAGTGGTAATAGTTGACTCCCCATAACTCGAACCCTTGCTAACTCAAACCTGCGCTAACTCAAACCAAAATTTATTTCCTCTGAATTTCCAGCATATAATAATATTTACTGTAATTTTACCCTCTGTAACTTGAAACCTTGATAACTCGAACCTCCCACTAAGTCAAACAATTTTTGTTTCCCTTCAGATCATTTTTATAATCTCAATAACAGCCTAACTTGAACTATCTTTCAAGAGCGTGACAAGCCAAAAAGAGGATTACATTCTACAGTTTCAAAAATCTAATAATTACTATTTTTAAAAAACCATCTATTCTATGTCTTCTTTGTCTGTCCAGGTCAAATTCAATGTCCAGAATGTCCAGGTATTGTTGCTTCAATACCTTTTTCAAAAATATCAATAAATCTCTTGCTGCCCTTGAGGTGAAGTGTGTATGATACATATCCTTGCATTCCCTCCCCACCCATATGCTTATTTCTTTATTTTCAGTTATATAGTCAACTCAGCATAACCCAAACTTTTTTCGATTGCCCTGAAAGGTTCAAGTTATCAGCAGTTGACTATATTGCATCACACCTGAATTACTGTGCTTGTCACAAACATGCGAACTCTTAAGTTCAAAAGCCGCCTTCACAATTGCACTTTTCGCTGCGGTCAATCATTATTACAATCACAAGCAATCAACATTGAAACACAGAAACAGACAAAACGGATCGAAATCCACCAATCAAAAATCACAAACCATGACCTTTTGAACCCGTTAAAGTAAAGTTTTGTTTTCTAAGAGGTCCGTTAAGATGATTGACGGCAGCGAAAAACGCAATCATCAGTTGGCTTTTGAACTTCAGAATTCACATGTTTGTGAAAAGTGCAGCAAACTTACAAAATTTAATGGAAGTGTTGTAGGGTGGTTCACTGAAAAACTTCATTTAAAATAAACAATAGAGGGCTTACCTGAAGCTTCAAAGTACTTCTCATATGGGACTTCTCCACATCAGAAAATGGATATATTCCTGTTATCTTATCAAAATAGTTTAAACAGCCTTGTCCAAGTAATCTTGATTCATTCTCATCCTCAGTAGAGCTAGAATAAGTACTTGATTGGCTGAACTGACTGTCTGTTGGCTGATGTTCATGCAAACCAATGATAAATCTGATGCAATGAAGTTTAGTTGATAACTCCTGTCCTATAACAAATGGTTTGTTTTCCAAATAATCTGAAAATGAGAGAGCAGGAGTTTGATAAAGCAAGTAGTTATAATACCTTTATTTAGATATCATGAGTTACATGTAGAGCATAATCATTCAAAATTTTGCTGTTTCTGATTGGCTCCAATCCCCCTGGCTGCTTCATCATAACCAACTGGCACTTACCATATTATTTTAGAAGATGCAAACAATATGGCATATATCATGATCAATTTGAAGGTATAAATTATGATATACCATAGTGAAATCTCGTTTCAGGCGTAGCAGCCTAGCTGTTTATTGCTGAGTGAACTAAAAAAGAAAATGGCTTTCACGGCTATCCAAAAACAAAATAGGCCACTTCTGAGTTCCAAAAAGCCTCACTTTCAAAATGAGGCCTAGCGCACAGCCTTTCCTGTGAAAATGAGTTTTATTTGCATGAGAATTAAAAATCATCTCCACATCAAAGGCTGAGCACTCAACCTCGTTTTGATACAGAGGCCCGGGGGAACTCGGAAATGGCCTATTTCTAATTAACTGAACAGAAGAAATGCAAGAATACGCAAAATATATCTGCAGTGAAGTTAAAGAATTCATGACACTTTGTACAATGAATCGTGACTTGTTAATCTTGAGTGAACAATAGATCAATTACTAGCTTGATAGGAACCGGAAATATGATCCCTATGGTGTAAGCAAACATGCAAAAAATTTGCATCGTGTAAAGCAGATAGTTAGATGTGCTTTCCAATCGGAATAGCGTAAAAGCTACTAAACTGGTAGGATTTTGTGCAGGACAGAATGATTATTTAAACCTAGCCGTTCAGGATTTACGTAAGTAATGCAGGTGTAATAGTGCTTTAAGCTTTTCAATCAAATTAGGGTATTTACTAGAAAGGAAACCACATGCATTCCCTACTATATTTTCCCACGTATGATTTAGCTACCAATATGTATAAAAGTACCTTGATTTAGCAATAAACAATGAATGTGATCAGGACTTGAGTGTGTGCAAGTCTCTTAGAGTACTGATAGCCCGAAACCGGCCAGGTCTAGAGATACTCAAGCAGTCGACACTTACCTGACTTAGAAACATTTTGAATGAATGATAAAACAATATTATTGAATTCGGCTTTCATATGATGTGAAGAATTTTACAGATCTCGGAGGGCGTTATCCATCTGGGCCCTCACCCTTGGTGGATAACATCCTTTAAAATATTTTGAGGCGATTGTCTTCAACATAATGAACAGGCGTCCTTTGTATATAGTGTGAAGAATTCTCAGAGGACGTTATCCACCTTGGCCTTCAGCCTCGGTGGAAAACGTAAACATCCTCCTCGATCTGCACAATTCTTCACATCCTACTCAGCCTCATTCAGTAATTTCTAATTTAAGACTAGACACAGCTAGGATAAGCTGGGGAACCAAAACGTAGGGACACGAACTTTACAAATTTTAATGACATCAAAGACAACCCAAATTTCCTAACTTTGGTATTGAACACTGCTGCCCAGAATCTCTTAGATTTTAACTTTAATTCGTCTTTACCTTGGATACGATCTTTCCAGCAATCTGAAAACGAACACTTGTCTCTAAATTCCTTCCACAATTGATAAATACAATAATCCAAAAACCATTCCGACGTGATACGAAATAAACACTTGCCCGCCATTTTCGTATTTTCGCTTCAGACCCGGGCCTTCCCTTCCAAAACACTTCCCATCGACCATCGCGTCGTAGTAGTGTACAGGCACACCAATCTAGGAATATGAGCACCCTCACTTTTCTAAGGAGCCCATTACTTCAATTGTAGTCATGGGCTCCTGGATTATTCTACTGTGAGTGACAATAATAACAGTTAAAACTGAAGGAAAAAGTTTATCAAAGCTGCTGTACACATTTGACAACCTGTCAATCAAGTTGGAAAGAAAAGACGTAAGTTTCTCAAAGCTTGAAGAAGTGAGGGCATTCTCTCCTACAACTGAACAAGAGTGACGACCCAAAGGGGCCAAAGGCCGTCTACTTACGAGGTTACTTTCGGTACTAAAACAACCACTGATCTTCATCTGCAGGCCGACACCAAAAACCGAACTCACTAGCAACTAGTATATATGACCATCCTATTGTGACCTCTGTAACATGCCTCGGGATATTTCTACCACATACGAAATCTTACACTACAGAGAAAACCCTGTGAAATGAAAAGAAACTATTGCGCGAACTTATATTTCAAAAAGAGCACAACTCTCCAGTCATTTCAATTTATCTTTATTAACTTTTGTCATAGCTCTACTCAAAAGGTCCACAGTTTTAAACGAAAATTTATATTTTAAGGGTTCATTCACCTTTATTTTCCTATTGGTAAAAGCAATACAAGTTGGCCTTAGAAACAGCAGAACAAGAGTTATTCCACTCTGACTAGTTATTTTATAAGGCTGGAGTTTATTGAGTCTACCAAAAATGACTATGTACACCTTCTAGTCTTCTCCGCATTATAAAACAGAGTAAGAGAAGCGATAAACGAAAGCCCTGACCTCAGTAAAAGGTTCGCAACAAAAAAAGTTTCAAAAAAAAAAATTAGAAAACCACTAAAAAGAGTGGAGGGGACAGGCAACGTACTAGACTACGAGTAGTCCCCCATTTTTCCTCAGGGATAGTAGAGCTAGCAAAACGCGAGCGCGCGTGAAAATCAACCCACGCGAGAAAAGGCGACACGCGGCGTGTCGCCTTTTCTCGCGTGGGTTGATTTTCACGCGCGCTCGCGTTTTGCTCGCTCTACTATCCCTGAGGAAAAATGGGGGACTACTCGTAGTCTAGCAACGTACTTGAAAAAGAGGGCAACATTGCAACAACGTTGACTGGCAAATAATAATGAACACTTTATGACTTTATAAAGGCGGCAGTGATTTTTCTATTTATTTATTACGTAATCTTAAAATAATTAAATTATCCCTTTATTTTGGCGTATGAATAATTCGATTCTTATGTCCTTAAAATCTTTAGTTAAGTAGACTTATCAACGTGCATATCCTCCAATCTGTTCTTGAAACTAAACAGAGGAGAATTTGGAAAGAAAATGTAGGGAATATTATCTCTAGTAATCAATTCCTCGTTCTCGTTACCTTTAGGTTTGATTAAGAAGTAATATAAGAGGGAGAAATAGGATGCCCGTCGCTATTAGGGAATAAAGGGTTTAGGGGAACAATAGCTGTCGGAACAGCGGAAGACCCAACCTAGTTCACAGGGTGCTCTCCTACCCAGGGACGGGTCGGAGAGGAACTCTGGGAACGAAGTTGCGGAAGATCTCATGTATATTAAGAATCAATACTGTTATAAGCCGCCTAAGACTTTTATTCATATAGATTTCTCCCTTGCAAATCCCAAGGAATGTCACGGCCCTGAAGCACAACTAAGTAAAAAAATCAGACTCAGATATAGCTTCAGTATAAATGGGGCATAAGTAACCAAAATTCTAAACATCTCTGCTCGCGGCAAACTAAACAAAACGTCATAATTGCACTGAAATATAATTTTCCTTAGAATGTGTTTTGTACACAAGAGTAGGACCAGTTAGAGTTTGACCCGAAAGTAACAGACTACATATTGCTCACTCAGAAGAACATAATCGGTCCTCACCCACTGCAATACCTAGACCAATATTCTACTTCATCTCATAGCTAGAAACGGCAATACAGCATATAACAGTGTGTATTACAAGTTTCCAGCGCGCCAAGGGTTGTGTTGGAACTCTAACTTTTGAGCGGACGGGGCGAGGAGGAGGGGGAAACCACGGAAGTGGATACTGTTATAGCGTGGAGGGGTGAATTCTTTAAACATCAGCAAACCCAAGATTCGGTGTCACACTATCCAATACGAGACAACTAAAGGTTTCTTAACAGATTGTAGTAGAGACTCTGCAATTAAGTTATAACAGTAACTTAATAGACAGGTCAGTTGCTATCTGGGATTTTCAAGAATATAAGACTAACAAGAGTGTTGGAGATATTCGAGATAGCAAGAAGTTTTTACACTACTGAGCCATAACATCAAAGGAAAATAAGAAAGGTTTGGGTAGGGAGATCCTGTCCGAGATTCCGCCTGACAGTTTCCTCCGTAGGCTCATTTTGTCAATGACTGGCTACACTATCAGCCTCATTTGTGTCATTCGCGTCCAATATAACACGAATCTGCACCATGAACAACTGACTAGTATTATGATATTAAATCCGTGGAGCCAGAAGAAGATTTACTCGAGAGGTTATCCGGGGTTTTATCTCCATCCACTTGGTTGTCACCAGATTCCCCCTCTGATTCCTCCTTACCCCCCGTTTCCGTGGGAATAGGAAATAAGGTCGAGTTTCCCGCGTAAAACAACTGCTGCTCTCGTTCTTCGCGCGCGAATTCCTCTTCGAGAACCTGAGAAATCAAAACGAAAGTCACATCTGTCAATGGACAGTTTGAGTATTAAAAATTGCATGTTGCTAAGATTTTATCGTTTTTCGTAATTCCCTTTTACATTCCCAGCCTTATCATGGGCAAACCGATTGCAGTCGATCTATTGCCTGCAGGAAAACTTATATTACAGCCTGTTCCAGACGGTCAGTTAATAGAGACCTTTCACCTTTAGATCTAAGGCGAGGACGACTACGAGTACGCCGAGATTTTCTTTTAGCGAGAATGCCGTAGTGGCGGAATCAAGTTATCAAATATTCGAAGTTTTATCATTTTGCGATCGGGAGAGGGATTAACCCGCTCCTTCAACAAAGATAACACTGCTAACTTTTTTGGTTAAAAAAAAGTACAATGAAGCTTTCTGGGGTGTCTATTTTTTGATAATACGCGAAAAATTCAAAGTTCAATCTCGTACAGATAGTCGTTCTAGTATTCGAATCTGAAGGTCTCTAATTACAGGCAAGATAAAGAGCGCAGCAACGAAAATGACCTGATGGTACGAAAGGGAGAGAACTGGAGAGAAGAGAATTCCCGCTCTTTTTCTCTCTCGTTAGGGGTTCTTTCCCGATGCCTCAATAATATTAACGCTGGCGGGAGCGAGTGAGTCTCTCACCTTCTTCCGTGGTCCAAGTTCGGCTTTCCACGCGACCACTTGCGCTGCATGTTTCTCGTCTCTTTCTTTTAACTTAGTCGTTTCGCTCTCCATTAACATGTGACGTTTTTCGTTCTGCAGAAGAAAAAAACGGAGGCCAACGTAATAAGAGCAGCGGACTGAGATGACATTATTTACTGACTTATTTATCTATCTATCTATCAACCACAACAACAATGTATTTATTTAAAGAAATATAAAGTTTACAATACTTTATGTCCTGCAAATAGCTATAATGCTGATCTAGGTCTTGTCCTGAGGACAAGACTTAAAATAAAGACGTTATTAAATTACATAAGAAAAAAGAAAAGAAAAGAAATACAAAAACATACAGAAAGAAACACCTTTCATATAAATTAAGACTAAAATTACAACTGGAGGTATATACAACATATCAGGTTAACTTCACAAAATATTCTATTAAATAATTAACATTCAAATAATTATCTTCATTACCTATTTACAGCTTTAAGGTTTTCCTTCTGTAGATTTTTAACTCGACTCATTTTAGTTTACGATATAAGGCATTGGTACGTTTTGAGTTTTAAACCGGCATGTGCAAAGCGCCCGCCGACATGACCGGTCATGTCATTATTCATTCATTTATTTATCTATTTATCTAAATAAATGTTGCTCGATTTTGAAAGCAAACTGACCTGTAATTGTTGTAACTCCTTTAATGCTGATTCCGATGACATGCGTAGTTCTTCCGCCTCCATTTCCTGTCTAAACAGCATCTTTTCGTACTCTGAGCGCGCTTTCTTACGTTCCAATAACTCAAACTGCAATTATGTACAAATAGAGAGCGTTTAAAGCAGGCACGGGGATTTGTCATAACCTACATTAGAGTGGTTTTCGTTTGAGTGTCGTAAAACCAAAACCAAAGTAATTACTCTGGCCAATCACATAGGACACAGACAATACATTGAACCAATCAAAACTCGAAGTAATTACATGTGGCTGACGCAAAGCGCGGGAAAATGCATGCGAGCGCGTCACAATTGGCTTTGGTTTTACTTCTGATTGGATGAAAAGGTGGCGCGAATCTTTTAAGCCAATCGCATTGTGTAGAAAGTGCAAAACCAATTACTTTTCGACACTCAAATGAAAACCGCTCTAACCTGAGTTAAGGCCCAATTTTATCAGCTTTCATACATTCTCTCATACCTGGTCGCGCCAGAATTTCGTACCAAGGGAAACGAAAATAAGGCCTGATCTCAGGTTTAACCCACATATACAATCACGGCACTCTCGCTGTCTTTGAAGCTTGCGATAAAGTGTCCCGCCAAAAGGTACGATTAAAAACGTTTCGTCAAAATACACTGTTGTTTACCACGGAACTCTGTTTATAACACCAATAATGACGTTTACATCCGGGTTTTTCAGTGCGCACAAAATGGACTCACGACCCTCGACTCCTTGAAAAGAAAGGAATGATTGAATCTCATGTGAAATTACCTCTTTCATCATTTCCCGCTCAATATCCACTGAAACTCTTTTTTCCATCCTTATAGACTTACGGTACTGCTGTGACTTAGCCTTGATTTCATCGCGTTGAATCTTGGGAAGCCGTTTGCGCTCAATCTCGTGGCGTCGTTTCATTTCTTCGTCTTTCAGTTTTGTAAGACGATTATGCTGTTCACATTCCTGACGAAAAAAACAAAATCGCCTGGTTAGCAGGCCTGTATCACCAGATAACGGAGTGTCTAGGAAAGTAATTATAATGTCTCAAACAATGTACACTAGGATAAAACACAGAGTCGAATGCTTTATAATTGAGAGATCTAGAATCAAGTTAACGACAAACGTGAGATTCATTTTGACAATTTCTAAAAATAAGAAATGAGCAGACAAAAACTGCAAACAAATTCTTATGGATGAAACGGGTGTGAAACTACTACTGAATATTGTTTTTGACAAATGAACAGTATACAACAAGTTAAGGGAAAGCTTTCTCCCGCGGTAAAAATTGACGTCTGCCATTTACCGTAAACGTGATCCTAAATTCCTCCAAAACGTTTCAAAGAATGATTGTAAAAGAGAAAGTAACGAAGCTTAACGAAGATATTTTCATATTAATCGATCCAAACATATCACAGTGCATGATTTCCGTTGCCTTTTTGGACGTTATATTCCATCTAAGAGAAGCAATAATGCTTACAGGAATTTAAAGGTAAAGTTCGCAAAATTTCATGGTAACTAGTAATAGTATACCACTTTTCAATCACAACTGGAGACTACGCGAAGGCGTACCAAGAAGCCTGATCATTATGTTGAAGACAATTGCGTCAAAACAATATGTAATAACAGGTTTCTTCTTTTTTAGAAGGAGACGTCAAATGTTGCTTCTTACTTTTTGATGCCTGTTCAACATTTGCGATCTTTGTAAAAAGAAAGTTTCCTTTAGTTGTGTTCTGGCCAGCTGATGTCTCTCGTGTAACTGACGCTGTTCAATCTCCCATCTGTCTCCTTCATGACCTGTAAACAAATAAACAAACAAAGGTAAACAAGCAAATAGACACCAAACTGGGAAGGGCAACTGAACAGTGCATCTCTTTGCCTTGACTGTGTGTCGACAGAAAATGACACGGAATACGTAAGGTGAATAGGCTATTTCCGGGCGGTGGACGGTTTGGGAGAAGGCGCAAAAAATTTTTCTAGCCTCCCTCCCGCCCGCCCCCTCGGTACATTTGAAACCAAGATGCACCCCCCCCCCCCCCCCCCCCACCACCACCACCACCCAACGCAATATGCTCGATCTCAACTATCTTAGAAAAAATAGGGGATGGTGAACAGGCTAGAAAATACTCCAAAACCAAAATGAAGTACAGTTGGTCTCAATTCAGTAATTGATACTGTAGACTCTCTTTAAAGGAACGTCCCTATAAGATTGACGCCTTTCTAAAACCTTAACCTCTTCACTCCTGCACCACGTTATGGCAGGATAATTTGTCACCATAGCTTTTAAATCTGTGGGCGAAAGCCCATGGCGTTACCACACTGTAAATTAAGATCTGTCTCAGTCCCAAAGTGCCAGTTTAGCACAGCATGACAAGTCTGACTCAGCCTCTCTTGGAGCCTTTTGATCGCAAGTCAAAACCGCAGCCACATCAAATTCCTAATCCATCTCACGCTGAGACTCATTTCAGTCCATGGGTCCAAATTGGAGTAAAATTCGCCTTGATTAAGGGAGCGAAGTTTAAGGACTAAAACAGTTTTTTTTATTTATTTACAGTGCCTTCAAACGAGACCTCCTTCGCAGAACTTTTGCACGGTACTACATATTTCTTTAAAATGTACAAAAAAATTAGGGATTCTTGTGAATTTTTTGCATTGGCCATTACTGGTAGTGAAACGTTTAAACGGACACCAAGGATTGGTCTCTATAGTATACTCAATAGGGCAGGCACTTGCTGCTGGTCCTAACAGAAAATTCAATTATTTTCAGCTTAATGGTTCAGTCTTATCAGAGGACCCCTCTACAAACCACTTAGTTAGTAAAGTTTCCTCATTGAAGATTAAAATATTAATTGTTTCCGCGCTTAGACGTGGTTCACTGGATATCAAGGGCGTATACAAACCTCTCTTGAGGGAGTGTTTATCCTGCAGGAACTGCATTTCTAAGTTGTACATCCGCTCACGATGCAGGTCTATTAATTCCTTACAGAACTTCTCAAACTCCACCCGCTGCATGGCCAGGAACTCATGCTCCTGTTCAGCAAGGAAAATAAACGAAGAAATATTTAAATATAGCCACAACTGAGCGGTCTGGCTGTATACAACTAAGTATACGAGAAGGATTTTTTATGTTTGTTTGTTTGTTTGTGGTACAGGCACAAGCACTCGTGAAACGTCCAAGGAAGCGATAAAAGGCGGCTGTATTGGCAAGTGAAATTCCAGTAATCGATTTGGAGTGGACGACGGATAGCTACGATGTGCGGATGTAGTGGCTCTAAATCATCATTTAGTATTTATTACTTACTGAAGTAGTTGTCATTTCTTGTTGTCGTTTTCAGTTAAACAAGGAAAAGAAAAGCAACTAGTTGAAAATAATATCACTTACTGCTTGGCGTTGTGAGACTTCGAGTTCTTCTTTCCTCTTTCTCCAAGACTCCTTTCTCTGATTTCGCGGTAGTTGATCCATCTTTAAAATCAGAGAGAAAACTTTTTTAACCCTTAAACACCTAATATCAAAATTCTAATTCTTGTTTGTTGTCCTTATACGTTTTTAATAGAAGTAGTGGAGAAAATTTGTTGAAGTATCAATTACATTCATCTTCTGTGATCACGCCCTCAATTCTCATGACCACACTGTTTATTAAGCTTTGATATTGAAAGAAGAAATTTTACGCTGATCACTCTTCGACATATCGTTATGCTTTCTCTTGTTATTCGTCTGCTCTGCTGGATATGCAATGAACATTTCTTGAAAAATGAATGTGTAATATTCACTTCTCAAAGCTTTCCAAAGCCGTACAGCTCAAGCAGTTTATGTTCTTGAGTTCGTATTTTGTCCCCACGTTGTAACTACAAGTTTTTTTTACCAAAACGAACTAGGCTAATGTTTGTTAATTCACTTAGTGTAATAGTATACAGTCAACAAACCTCCTTCTTAGCTCTCTTTTGCTCTTCTCTTAGGCTGTCTCTAAAACGTTTAAGTTCTTTCTCCTGCAATAAGAATAGATATAAGTGGATAAACATTTCGTCTAGAGAGCTCATGATGATGAAATTTAGTCTTCTATCCCCGTCCCACAAGCGCACCTGGGTAGAGAGAGACAGTTTGGAGTAACGCTTGTGCTATCCAATGTTTGAAAAACCGAGTCCATGAGAAAGCTTGCTTGCTGGCTAGTCCAGCAGTGTTAACTACTACACTACGGCGCCTTAGCCTGCACCACAGAAGGAACTAAACTTCTGAACCTCGTCTGCGAAGCAGTGCTGAAATCCTCGTTCTAAGCCCCCACCTGTGTAATTTGATTACGCGCCTCGATTGGCCTGTTAAAAGAGCCACTGTCGATTTGCCAATCAGATTGAAGAGAAATTCGAAACGCGTTTCCGGCAATTCACTGAGTCCGCTAGGGCCCACACCTTAATCAATGAAAGGATTTCTTTGGCGCGAAGACAACGAGTCCATGTTGACCGTTTTAACAATTGGCTTACGGAAACCATTTTTCACGACAACTTTCATTGTTCCCTTATAATGCAGAACCAATCAAAATCCAAGATGTCTTCAAGGCGTGGTCGGGTATTTTTTAAATACAGGTTCATCCCTACTTATTTATAATTAAACTTTACCGCTTAAAACCACCAAAGTTCTCACAACCTTTATTTGTAGAGACGTGTTCATTGTGCAATAGTTGTTCTGAAGAGGCAATCACTTGAATAGTTACATAAGAAAATTTAAACTGCCTGTGCATTTTTCCAGACCTGACCTCAGTTGAATCTCACCTGATCCTGTTTCATCTTACGCGATGAGGTTCGTAGATCTGCATTCTGTGTCACTTCGAGTTTTTCGATTTCTTTTTTCTGATTTCTACTTAAATTGTCCAAATCCAAATCGTACTTCCTGTCTAAGTCCTGTGAAAAGAAAAATCACGAGTGTGGTTTACTTAATTATTACCAAACTTATTCGGTCAAGAAGACTGAAAATTGACCTTGAATCGCCAAAAAAAACAATTTGGCCGATTGACTTCACGATTGGTCAATTACGCATAATTTCTTTTGGTGTTACCGCCCTTCGACCAAAAATCTAACTACCCTCAAGAATTTAATAGTTCTTAAGGAACGCCGTTACGCGATTCAAAATCAGATTTATTATATTGTTCTATGGAACAAACAGCAAATTGTTGTTGTTGGAAACGTCTACATCTGCTTTCATTTCCACAATTGGTTTTGGTTCCATTATATCCTAAGTATACGAATTGTAGAACAATTCAGGAGGAGCCACTCAGAACGTGAGCACAGTTACTGACAAGGTATATCTTCCTTTAAGGTATATCTTCCTTCCAATAACATAGGCTAATCATGGCAATGGTTGGCATAATTTGGCAGTAGGTGATGACAGATAGGTTTTGGCTGTGGACTTAAACACGGGCAACGACGGAGCCGTAACAGCAGTAGACGGAAGTCTGTTCCACACAAGTATATACATCGGGCAAAAAAAAAGAATACTTGTAGGCATCAACAAAAACGGGAAAAAGGTTGTATGTCATACTATGGGACTGCCTAGTACACGAGGCGTTAAGAGATAACTCACTAGGAAAGGGCAAAGCGAAAAAATTATACTGGATCTTTTAAAAAAGTGAAAGATCAATGAGTTAGGATAGCAATCAGGGACGGATCCAGGAATTTTTGATTGGAGGGGTCCAAACTTTGGTTCAGAAAGGACTGTTGAACTTTTGTGTGGCAAATTACTTCTCACAGAGACGACCATGTGTTTCTCTATCTTTGAACAGAGCCGGTCGCCGTTGGTGCGGGAAATACTGCTTTGCGAGCAGAGGCGAACAGATCATAGGAGGGTACCCAAAACCAATCACATTTTTGAATATCCCTGGAATTTAGTTTAGTAGCAAAATGCAACGCGTGTTTCATTAAAAAAAATCAGCCAGTTAAAAAGTGATATACGATCCTGTAGATGTAAGAATTTCAGTCTCAAACAAGCGTCAGGTCGGATGGGGGGGGATCCGCCACTGACAATGTAAAGTAATTACAGTGCGTTAAACTGGTCAGTAGCATGTTGTAACCCGGCAAGATTAGATCAGTCACCTGTAACTCTTGCTCAAATCGCTGTTCTTGAGATTCCCACTGGCGGCGTATCTTCGCCATAAGCAGCATTCCTTGCTTTTGTTCCTCGCGCTGCAGGATCTTCAATTCACGTAAATTCACTTTTCTGAAATGCAATAATAATAATGATAATAATAATAATAATAGCATTTATTTAAACACGCTAAAAGATTCAGCAAAGCTGATGTGGTCGAATACAAGTGGTAAAATCAAACTTCCTAGCTAATCACAAGAACACTAATTATAGGAATTCGTCGTATTTACAACAATAAAAATTCTACACAGTACGTCATTATAATAAAAGTGGCTTAGAAATACACTTGAGTGACTTTTTAAAAGCGTCAATGTAAAAATACATAGACGCTAGTTGTTTAAAGTTTGATCAGTTAAATTTTCATTTTGTTCAATCGCGATACGACTCAAACGAAATGACACGCTTGTGACAAGTTGAGTTTTCTTCAACTAGTGTGGGCTTGTACTTTAACATAAAGCACATCACTGAAAAGAACAGCTTGTTAGGTTGAAAAGATCTTTGTTCTTGCTCGTCAGGACTCAGGATGCCCCAAATAGTCCAGCTACACTTAAAATTAAAAAGATCTGTTCAGTGCCAATCCAGCCCTACCGGCCAAAGTCTGATTCAGCCCCCTCCTGGAACCATTTGAGCACAATTTAAGCCAAAACAGCCCCATCAAAAGCCTATTCAAGCCCACACTGAGACCCATTTAAGCGCTGGGGCCATATCAGCCCTAAGTAATTAGACTGTATTGGCCCTGATTAAGGGAGCCAAATTAGAATCAAAAATCGGACTGTGTTTTACTCATTTTTAGAGCTAAAACAGATCTTTCCGCCTAATTTAATTATACCGTAGGTAGAGCTACCAGTTACAACCTTATAAATTGCACTATAACAGAAACTCACAAGGAGGATTATGCTCGTAAATTTTCATTTGAACCAGAGGAAAAGATAACTGACCAATCAAAATTCGTAAACGACGTGACGTAAATTTACTCCACGTTCTCGGGAGGCAACCTGCGGGAGCTCAAGCAAAAACGGTGGCGACAGCTACAAAAACGTCACTTGAAACGTGTATTCGCGCTGCTTAAGACTTTCTTGCGCTTCTTCCATCTCGTTAAGTTCGTCTGAAGTCTGTATCGAAGTTCAGGAAAAGAAAAAGAAAATCGCTGCATAGTGTTTTCGCCCTCCACAAAAGGGCACTTTGATGTCGTAGTCCTCGTGCAGTGACGGCAAAGAAATGTACACAAAATCGTGATGCACGTGCAAAGTTGTTGTTTAACCTACAGCTGAGGCCGCAGCAAGGGTTTCCAAATATGGTACTTAGAAAAAATGAATATTCACGAGCATTGAACGCGAGTTAGGGCCTGTTTACATGGAGTGGGGGACCCCCGTCTAGTGGGGTTGTTTTCTTTTGTTTTCACGCTCTGGAAGACACTAAACAAGAGAAACCTACCCCACTAGACCGGGGTCCCCCACTCTATGTAAACAGGGTCTTACACGCTTCAACCCCTGAAGAGTTTCTGACTATAATTATTAATTCAACAGTGAGTAGCTTTCGATTGATAACAAGCTATATACGATACTTTTTTGTTACCTTTGTTGCTGTTCTTTCATCAAAGCATTCCTGTAATCCTCTTGACTCACATCCACAACTCTTGAAGTTGTTTCTGTGACTATCTTGCCATCTTTTTCAAATTTACGAGTTCTTTTCAGTGTTTTGTAACTTTTCTCTTCCTCAGCGCCCTGATAACAAAAGTAAAAAACAATCAGTTAAAAAGAATCTTCTACCAGCACTGGCTGGAGTTAGAACTAAAGCTACTAAATATTCATCAAATTAAAGTTAGGAATGAGAAATGACAGCGGAGTCTCCTTCGAAATATAATTTAGGCCAGGTTTAATTGGAGACAATGGGATTTTGTAAAGCTTGGTGCACTCTGTTGCCAACTGTTTGGGTCTTGTGTTGCTAATCTACAAGGAAACCGGTCGTTTCGCCTACAAGTCGATTCGCCTACATGATCTATTAAAGTTGTTTTAAAGACACTGAAGTTTATACACGTAATGGTGTTGTATAAATAGGAGTAAAGCTTTGAAGCAACTAAGATCGTGTGGGTGAATCGACCTCAGTGTAGGCGAAACGACCTACATTCATGAGGACTAACCCCCACATGACTCGAGAAAAGTCCCTTCCACGCAGAAGTCCAGGATAAGTATATTTTATTGCTGGGCAAGAAACTTTTAAAGCTTTCTTGCAAGAGGTGCTTGCCCATAGCACGTGCTGGAATTCAAGAACCCCTTGGTTTGAAACAAGGTATTTGTACTTACATCAGTGGTTTCTTTTTTCGTCACAGAAGGGCTTGGCGGTTCCTTCTTTATCGCTGGGACGAAAACATCACCATTTGGTATGGGCGCTTTTCGGTTTTCATCAAACACTTCATCATTTTTATCCTCATTTTTATTTTCATCTTTCTTCTCCTCCTTATTTTCCTCGATCTTGTCACTTTTTTCTTCTACTTCGTCCTTATTGCTCGTCACTTTAGCTTCTTCCGATCTCTCCTGTTCTCTTTCTTCCTGAACTTGTGTACTCGTTTCTTCTTCTTTATTTGGTAGTGTCCGTTCTTGCTCATCATCCTCTAACTGGTCTAAAATATTATCTAGCCGTGTGGAGTACTTATCCTTCTGTACCTGTGTTTCTTCGTTTTTATCCTCTTTTGTAGCCTTATTTTCTCTGGATACCTCTTCAGTTCCAATCACCGCTGGCTCTGGTGTCATGTCCTCCGCTTGTTTGTTTTCCAATTCTTCTTTCTCCAATTCTTCCTCCTTTTCCGTATCTTCTCTTACAGCCTCTTTATTAACTTCCTCATTCTCTTCTTCTCCCTTCTTGTCTCCCACTTCCTGAGCTTCATCTCCAGCTTCTTTTATCTCAACAACTCCTTCCTTATTCGTTGTTTCGCTGACCGGCTTCTCCTCTTCGGTTCCTTCCTTTTGTTCCTCATTTTCTTCAGCTTTGCCTTCATCTTCTTTTTTATCCTCTTCAGTACCTCCTACTTGTTCCCCTTCCACATTTCCTTCTCTCCCTTGTTTATTCTCTATCTCGTCCACCTTTTGCTCGGCCTCTTCTACCTTCTGTTCGTCCAAGAGTTCCTTATTCTCCTCGACTTCCCCTTCTTTCATTTCTTCTCCTTTCTGCTGTTCATTCCCTTCTCTCTCTTCCACTTCTTCACTCTGTTCCTTTTCCTTCCCTTCTCCTTCTTTTTGTTCTTCATCCTCTTTTTTCTCTTCAACTTCTTCTATTTGTTCCTTTTCTTTTATTTCTCCTTCTTTTTGCGGTTCATCCTCTTTTCTCTCATCCAATTCCTCTTTTTGTTCCTTTTCTTTTTCCATTTTCTCCTCTTCTTTTCTTTCTTCTAAATCTTCCTCCTTGTTTTGCTCTTCAGTTTTGGTTGGTTCTTCTGCTTCCTTTTCTTTCTCAATTTCTTTCTCATTCTCTGTCGATTCTTCCACTTCCTTCCCTTCCTCATCTACTTCGTTGCTCCATTCCTCACTCTCGTCCAACGATTCAGTGGATTCTGCAGCCTTCAACTCGTCCTTCTCTTTCTACATACATAAAAACAAAATACTGACTTAATGGAGCCGTGTCATGGCTGTCTCAAATTTAAATGGAGACCTTTAAATTATAAGACGAGGACGACTAGTACTAAGTAGTGCGCACGCGTGAACAAGCGTCATTTTGGCGGGAAAACGAGATAGCCGTCGTCATTCAACTACGCGTTTTGGCGCGAATGTGGTAGTGGCGGGAAAAAGTTATCAAATGTTAGAAGATTTATCATTTTGTTATCGGGAGAAAGCTTAAACTCCCCCAATAAAAATAACAGTGCTAACATCTCTGCTGAAAATAAGTACAATGGAACTTTCCGGAGTGTCTATTTTTTACTTGAATCTTGAGAGTATCTACAAACTTCAAATAGGAAAATTTATGTATCAATACAGATCTGGCTTACTGCCTTATAGCTTCAATAACATGTTTCTGGTGACACGCGAGGTGCATTCTTATGGCACTAGAAGTTCGGAGCATTTTTATTTACCACAATGCAGGACTAATATAAGAAAGTTCTCCATCAGTTTCCAAGGTCCTAAATTTTTTAACTCTCTTAGTTTTGAAATTCGAAATGCAACAAGTACCGCTTCCTTTTGCTGTAAGCTGAAAGCATTCCTCTTATCATAAATAGTAATTTATATATATATATATATATATATATATATATGTATTTTTTTTTTCTTCCTTTGCTCTTTTATTTTCTTTTGTTTTGTTTTGTTTTGTTTTTGTCATTTCGCTTTTTTTAGCCTAGAACTATGATTAGTACGACTATCTAATATACTTATTTTAAGATTTACTGTAGCTCTGCCATTGATTTTTCCGTGTGTAATTATGATAATATTTTGTTCTAATTATCTAACTGAGGGAGCCCATTCCTTATAAGCCCGGTGGCTTCTCTTGGGCTTCCTCGCCATGAGAGTTAAGGTAATTAGATTTTATTTGATTTGTATAATTTTTTTGGCAAACAAAACAATAAACAAAATAAACAAAACTTTAAATCAAATCTCGTACCCGTAGTCGTTCTTGTCATCGAATCTTAAGGTCTCTGATAGTGCTAATTACGCTCCTTGGTCGCTATTGAACTTGAGAAATTACTTGTGAATGACATAATCACAACTTCGTGTCAAACAAATATGTCTCCCAAGCATTACATCAAACGTTAAAAAAATGACCTTTAAAAAATTGTTCGGCTAACAAGTTTTAAAAAAACCACCACAATTGCAATCCCTTTCAGTCTTTTTCAAGTTAATCCATCCGTGCTCCCCTTTTAGTGTCGTCACGCAACGCTCCTCCCCACAGAAGCATTGCGTGACGACACTAAAAACGGCTGCGAGGGAGACTACCCTTTGTACTTGCTGTGTTTTTTGTTGTCCTCAGTTTGGTTGCAGCGGCGACTGTTTTTGGATCAGTAGTAACGTACCATCCAAGCCAATTTTAGACGGATTTATAGGGAGCATCAGTCATAACAGTGCTTATATCCCCAAGCTAATTTGTACTAACAGGCTCATTTTTGTCAAGTAAACATTTTTCATCTTGTTCTTTCTGGATATGCCAGTATCCCATTATTTCCCAAATTTAGTTTTGTGATATCGCCCCATCTCTCTTCTCTATTGCGGCCCAAACTAAATAGGAAATTTAGACACAAAATGACGGAAAACCCCGTTTTAACTGACAAAGGTATCATAACGCTAACTTAAGGAAACCTCCTCATAAAGCATAGCGTATGAGGGCACTAAGGTATGAATTTTCTTGATTTTCCTGGAAAAAAGAATCTGAATAAAACTATTTGGTGAAACTGCCTCATTTCCAACTGACTGTTTGAAACGGAAATCCGTGCCTCAAACTTGATTACACTAGAGAGGGATTAGATTTATACCCCTTCATTTCAAAGATTTATTTCCCTTTATTTCAAGCTGATTGTCATACATTACCATGCCCAAAAATAAACGGAAAAATTTAAACAACGGACGTAATTGAACCACAATGTTTATTGGGGCATTTTAATGTTCGCTACAAACAAAATCACCTCTTCATCCTCTGGAAGATCCTCGAGTTCTTCAATCACAATAGCCTTGGCTTCATTGTAAAGTTCTTTCAATGGTTTGCCATCAACAACACCGGTAATGAAAGGATGCTAAAGAAGAAATGAACACAGAAAGGTAATTCATATAATAAACATCCAGCCCAATTCAGTGAATAGATGCTGAAGAAACGCGACAAGACAGTGATTCAGATTCAGATAAAATAATTACACATCTAGAGTGTCATTAAACCCAAATTTTATTCTTGCAGTAATGGAAAAAAAAATGTTACTATTGCATTAACGGATATCTTGCGTAGCAAGCGTTTCCGCGCGAGTTCGTCGAGAAAGTTGGGACGACCCCCCTCCATTCAGTCTTTTGCCTTGCTCCAACTTTTGCGCAATGACTCGATTGCATACGCTTGCTACGCAGGCAAAGCCAAAGATATACCATCTTAATGGACCTAGCCCGTGATTTCGTCCGAAGACTGAAAGAATTTGAATTACCTAACCTTTCCATAATTGATTCTAAGCGCGAAAAGGTTACCTTAACTGAAATTCATCTCGCCCAAAATTAATTTGAAGCTGTTGGTATACCATTATGACAACATTTTAGCCTCACATCGTTTCCTTCTTTTCATGCTTTGAGAAAGACAAGTACGCAAAATTGAGTGCCGTAACGGCTGCGCACCAAAGAATACTATGCGGGCAACATGATCCCATCTCGGCCAACGTCAAGTAAACCGAACCCTGACTTTCAATCGGGTGACTTGACCGATAACCTACCAGTCAGGTGCAGGCAAAAGCGAAGGGCGCACGAGGGAAAGAAAAGGCACCCACTGAGTTCTGGCATGTCTAAGTTCTCCCTTGCTAGTTGAACGCCTGCCTCGCGCGCCCGCCACGAAGGCTAGTCACACTTAAACAGTAGCACTAACTTAGCCTCCACTCGTCTTTAGTCTATCTTTTATTCTTCTCAGAACATGCTACATGTACACCACAAAGTAAAAGTGTCTCAGCCTACCTCAAGAAGCTCAGCAGCAGATGATCGCATTTCTGCAGATTTCACAACACAACGAGAAAGAAAATCATGAAAGTCATTAGACCTGTTGAATAAATGAACGCCATCCGTCAGACAACTTTTCGGCCAACACAACTTTAAACTAAAGAAGAGGGTCACTAACTTAATTCCACCATTTCAAGCTATTTAGGCTGTCTTCTTATCACAACTATCCATTCTTTGTTTCCAATATGAAAACTGTGCTTGTGCTCATTGAGCATATTTGACCTGTATTCGTGAATTGTAGCTCTGTATTCTTCTTAGCAGTTGCCGATGATATACATCTAGCTGGATTTTTGAAAATTTAACCGCCAAAAAGACCTCTTCCGTCAAGCAGTTGTTTTCAAAGTAACAACTAAAGAAACTAAGAGTAAATGTACCATCAATGCCTTTTTCCCCTTCTCCTCCTTTCCTTCTCCTCACTATTTCAATCTTTCATTTCCTTTTTCTTTGCTGGTGTTATTTATGGGCTTTTCGGACGCCTTTTGGTATTTTTTCACTCATATGGCTGCAAATTTCGCTAGGCACGTTATCAAAAATCCGTATAAATGTTTCTAAACAATTCTGGCAATCTTTTAGGGGGGAAACAGAAACAGCGAGGAGAAACAAAAAGAAGAAAAACCGAAGCAGTTGTTGCACTCTTACTATTGATATTGGCTACTTTGAAGGCAGTTTTTTCGGCAGTAACGTTTTCAAAAATCCAGCTAGATGATTGTGCAAAATCTGAAACATTAGTCATCATACAGCTAGGAGTTACCAGGACATTCTTTATACCCAAACAGATTTGTAATCCTGCATGGGTCTATACATGTACCTATACGGGCTCTTGTAAATAACTAGAGTTTCCTTTTGTTCCCTTTAGGTTCTTTTACTTGTGGTATAAGTTTCACCGACGAAAAATGTCTGCCCATGCACCGCGCAAAAACTCACGGGGTCGATTTCCAGTAACCCATAAAAGATAGATCTACATCTCCTGCTGTTTTTCAAACAGACGTTTGGTGTTTTTTAGGTTCTTTTTCGAACTGATTATAAGCAATGGTCCCTGGATCTCAACAGCTTATACAGTGAAACCCTGTTAATGCGACCACTGTTGGGCCATAAAATCGTGCTCGTAATAACGAGATTGTCGCATTAACGGGATCTTCAAATTAGTAAAATGTCCAGTGTTTCTTACGTTTGGGTCGATAAATTGTAGTCGTGATTAAGAGGTGGTCGTGTACACAGGGTAGTCTTAAGGTGGGGTTCCGCTGTACAATCACACTATAATGGCCACTCCCTTTGGCCTTAAAATTTTGATGACGCCTTTTGGACTGACAAATGCACCTACTACAATTCAGCGATCACTGGCGAGATACGTTGGACATACTTTGAAGCGTTGCTACAAGAGGTAAAGGATGGTACCTCCACATAAGAAAGAGGCAAATGTGTTGCAGTCCACCTTGGATGAGGCTGGTCCACTGCAGTTTCACATTACATTAAAAGTTACCATTTTTACTCCCGGATGCAATGCGTCTGGTAAAGTTCCTTTTAGCTAACATGCATCAAGAATCAACAACTTACCATCTGTTTTTAAACTGCAGCAGAGGAGGATCAGCTTTAGGTATTTTAAATAACACTCTCATGGGATGCATGTCATGGTATGGAGGCTGCATTTCTGCAAGCTCTATCAGTGTAATGCCAGCAGACCAAATATCAGCCTGTCAAAAAAACATATCAACTACATCAGTAAGTCTAAGATTCAAATTACAAATTATTGTTGTTCGAAATGTCTAAAAGTCGTAACTGTTCATCAGTAGGATGCCTAAAATGTGAGCAATTGGTTTCAACTCCATTAAGTCCTATACCAATTGTAGAACATTTTAGGAGGAGCCACCCACAATGTGAGCACAGTTACTGAAAAGGTATATGGGTAGGAAAACAACCCAAAGAAAAAGTGATGCGTTAAACAACGAACTAAATGCACACGTCAATTAAATAAGTATAGAGGTGAGGCCAAGTAGCAAGCTTTTTCTTACCATTAATATAAAGTTGTTTTTGCAAAACCATACAGGACATACAGAAATGAAGATAAATTAAGTCTTGACTTTTTCCCCTCTTTTATTCATTTGACCTTTCACATTAATAAACGAGTCAAAATATTTACAGCTTCCCTAAACTATGTATGGAATATTCATACATGTAGCACATAACTTCATGATGCATATCTACTAACTTTGTAATCATATGGATCATCCTTGCATGTCTCTGTGACAATAACTTCTGGAGCCATCCTACAAAATAATAGCAATCAATAAGTGTTACTTCAAAGACACAGCACCAGCCAATAAAACATTTGACTCAACATATAGTTATTGTGTTGTAATTTTGGTTCTTAAGATATTGCATATTGCATATTGAATCTCATAAACTACATCCAGTGATTCAGTCTTTATAAACAACAATGCCTAGCTAATCAAGAAAATTTGGATTCCTTCCCCTAAGCCAACATTGACACTTACATTGTACTAGAGGTAACAGGGTGTAAAGAAAGTCAGTTAACAGCCTGCCATTTGGGCAAGCTGTAGCTAGCATGTTCTAGCCCACAAGTCATTTCAACTAGCCCTAAAACCCTTTTTGATTAGCAGGACTGATTACAATCCTTCTGTAATTTGAATTTCCCCAAAAAACAGCACTTGCCCGTCGGGTTTCTTTGCACACTTAGGTAGGCAGGCAGATTCCCAGAAACCTAAACTGACCTGAAAATTTAAATGCACCATACAATATTATATTTTGGAAACATTTGAAAGTGCAATCTGAGTCCTGAATGAAGCATCTATTCTAACTCACCAGTAAGGTGTTCCAATAAAGGTTGTTCTTCTTTGTACAGTTTTCTTGTTCTTGGCAGAAACCCCAAAGTCAGCTACAAAATAACAACCAAAGGCACAAATGATTTCCGGGAAATGCTTCTTTATACCCTCTTACTTTAGTCTGTAAGACAGTATGGCATAATATTGGCCCTAAGGTTTTAGTTCATCATAAGGACATGGAATGCAATAAAACATGAAGCAATGAGGCAAACAAAATAAGAAGCTAAGGCTAGAGCATTCCCTAAGAGGTGTGAAATGCTTAAGTACAAGATCCCCATTCCCTCTTTCCTTTACTAACCTCAAAGCTTTTAGACATAATTGTGTAACAATTTTGCACATCTCTTTAATGTTCTGATGAGGATCATAAAAGCCTGACAAAAATATGTGGGCATAACAATAGCACACAAAGATAGCTCATCATCTATTCATCACCACCATTACACCAACAGGTACATGTAGTATATAAATTGGTAGTGACGGGAATCTTTGAAATGACCACTCAGTTACACTTTGACACAACCCTATAGAAATCCTAGAGGTAAAATCTAAAACACAATCCAATAAAATAATGGAGTGTATATTACTTTTTCCTTTAGAGCAAATTACTTGCTTATTTAAAAGAATCATTATGGCTATTACTAATAACATCCAGTAGGGTTAATCACTCAAGACCGTTATTAATCATCAACTCTATCTCACCTTTGGTATATAGAATAAAAACAAAAAGTATATTTATACTAGTAATAACCAAAGGTTAGGGAGTGCAGGCGACAACGATCGAAGGTCCAAACACTTTTGCTGTAATGCTGTACTTGCATAAGGTTTATGTGATAGATGGTTAAAAGACACGTGATCAAATTGCATTCTGACTAATGTGCATTCCTGGAGATTAGGATTGCGGGGGCTCCTCTTGTCGCCCACAACTAAAAATAACCTTATTTAAACAAAATTCATCAGATACTGTACCAAGTTTAATGTTCCCATCATTTGTGAGCAGCAAATTCCCAGCTTTTAAATCTCTGTGGATAACTTTATGGGTGTGTAGAAAGTGAAGACACTACAAAAAGGGAAACAAAACCACACAAAGTTCACTAAGCAAATGGATGTGGCTAAAAAAAAGGAGAACTTAATGCAATAAAACATGGGTTGTTTCTGCAGTTTTGTTTTGATATAATCAAAATGGCTAACAGGGTGCAAAGAAAATCATTGTTACAGCTTGCCATTCGGG
Source organism: Porites lutea (assembly GCF_958299795.1). NCBI lineage: Eukaryota > Metazoa > Cnidaria > Anthozoa > Scleractinia > Poritidae > Porites > Porites lutea. The sequence goes on from NC_133204.1 coordinate 7,783,314, forward strand.
CAAGCTGAAGCTATAGCATTTACTAGCCCAGACATCATTTCAACCAGCCTCAAAAACTTTTTGACTAGCAGAACTGATTTCACTGTTCTTCTGTTATTCGCATTCCCCAAAAACAGAATTCACTAGCCCAATAGCAAAATCCACTAGCCCCGGGCTATCGGACACTATTTTCTTTGCATGCTGGGCTAACCAACTTTATGGCAACCACTACAAGTGTCTCAAGGGTTAATACCCAGAGAACCAGGAGGAAAGGGGCAAGTATTGTTATTTAAAAAAATAATGGGTCTAAGTGACATTTTATCCAAATGTTTGACCCACTTTACCTTCACAAAGACCATAGACACGTCTACCAAAACCACAGCTTCCCATGTTAATACAGAGCCAGGGCTGGTTTTTCCTACTTAACTTGGCAACCAAACTGCCAACTGCTAAAGAGCAGCCATTTAAATAGACATTACTTAAAGGGCCTAATTGTCAGAAGGATAATCTTCTTTAAGTTCAATTCTGCACTGAAGTCATTACCAACACCTTTACCCGTACACAAAATGCTCCTGTAGAATTGGGAAGCATCAACCACAACATTGTTTTTGGTTATTTTTGCAGGTAAAGCATGTAAACTTGAAAATGTCGGCCCGGCTTTTTCAAATTTCAGTCCATGTCCATCCTTGCCATCTGTTGCCACAGACAGCAGGAAACAGTTTCAGTGCCTTCATATAAAGTCATATACATAACAAAATTGAACCATTATTTTTGGAATTCAATTGATGCTAAATACATTTCAGCTTTTTAAAAAGATAGGAAACAGTGTGACATAGCTCCATTAAGCTTTTCTTCCATGCACCCCTTTTAAACACAAGGTAAAATAATGACTGAAGGAGCAAATACAAATGTAACCATTTAATGTGAGAGTGTTTGGAATTTTAATATACCTTGCTATCAAAAAATGCATTATTCAACACAGCTGAGACATTACCTCAAACATTTGCTTACACACAATTCTTATTTGTTCTTCTGTGAGACCCCGCTCAAGTTCTACCAAAGTATAAAAGACTAGTTAGCAGCATAATGGTTAAAGACCTGGATGTGCATATGGCACATACATGCACATACATGTGTTTTTATAATAATGTTCTATCCCTTTGTTTCAAACTCATTATCGTACATAACATAGCTTAAAACTACAGAAAGATATAATCTAACACCAATGATAAAGCTGAACCACAACATAACCCTTCTACTAGCCTGTTCCAGGCTCTTAGATAGTGGGGAAGACGAGAAAGAAAAAGGCATGTGAAAAGTTGGTGGGGTGGGAAAAAGGAAAAAGGAGGGGGAACAGAGCCAGCAATCATTTCTTTCACAACCCTCTTCTGCCCACTTTTGGCATGTTTGAAATAATTAGATTTCAGCTGCCAAACTGTTGAAATAATCTTTCTCAAATTTTTTCGCAAAATTATTTCACACGGCGCTAATCCCTTACACAACCGTGAGCAACTTGAGTGTAAAAAGCGGGTCGGTAGGCAACACACCACTTTTACCCCGTGCCAAAATGCTGCTTGTTCCAATGAATATTTTCTCTTACAGTTAGATTATGCTCTGGAGGGTCTACATTTTGACTGAGCAAACTATGTGATTTTTGCCACTTGTTTCATGTAGAGAGGTCGTGACACAACTGAAGCTTAAACTGAAGCTTCTTTAACTATGGAGAACTACATTGTGAGTCAGTCAAGATTGCTCTTAAGATTTATTCTCCAGCTTGTTCTTCTAAAGAGATCTAAAGATAATGCAAGTCTGGACTGCAGCGCATAGATAACTCCTTCTTGCAACTGTTCTGTTTTTACCCGTTTTGTTATCAGGCAAGACCAAAGCCGGTCGGCAGGATTACAAAAACATCTTTTCCTTGCACCAAGTTCACAAGCCAGGTCTTCTGTTCCTTCCTCAGTGCTCCTATGTGCGGGAAATCTCATATTTCACAAGCGTGGGAGCTGCACGCCATCTTTCTGAGTGACTGAAACGACCCGCTTTGAGAGTGTTGATATAATCTGTCAAATGGGTCGTTTAAAGAAATGATTACAGGCTTCGCTGCCCCTGCTCTCCCTAGTTTCCTCCCATTATATTTTTATGTTTGCCCTTTCTCAATTCAGTGGACCCGACTATCTCGGAGCCTGGAACAGGCTACCCTTAAACGACGTGTGATGGCAAACAACTTCTTAGAATGAAAATAATTTTGCCATTCAGGAAACCATTTCTTGCAAGAATGAAATCATTAGTAAAAGATCACTGATTGGAAAGAGAAAAACATTAGAAGAAGCAAAATGATTGGGAGACAAAAGAGAGGAAAGACCATCAAGCTCAGTCAGTGTTTTCAAGTGGCTTTGCTTACTAGCTTGCAGCAAGATATAATAGTTTTCCCACAAAGGAAAAAATGTTTACTGGTGGTTTTGGCCAATTGCAAAGTTTTGGATAGGTACTCTAAAATTAACTTTCTTATGGACACAAGAAATGGCTCTTACAGCTTTAAGCAACAAAGATAGAAAACAATGTGTCAACCAGTGCAGTGCAAGCATAAGCACAAGCATAAACATACACAAAAAATTAAAACTTTTTCATTTTCTTATGCTTGTCTCCGTGACATACCATTGTGAAAGACGTTTATAGGCTAGCTCATACATACTAATCAGATGCATCAGAGATGCACGCACACTAAGATGAACACATATATACAAATACAAATTGCATATATGCATTTCGCACACAAATTTTTGGACTGTTGTTTCTGAGCTGCACCAAACAAACACGTAGGTATCCAACGATACAGTTAATTTTGTCCATTTATGAGATACATATAAACTGGCATAATACAGGCATAAGGACAAAACCATTCAAATCATTAAATAATATTTTATCTAGACATATTTTTTTTACATTTTATCCAGTCCGGAATATCCCTAAATTTAAGGACAGGGCCAGCTCATCACGCGACACTTTTCAACCAATGAGAAGGCGCGCTTGTGTTTATCAACAAACAAATCAAAACATCGCCCCAGTGATCAAAAATTTTCAAAACAACGGACGGAGTCGGCGGACAGAATTAAAGATGAGCTAACAGTACTCGTCTAGGTTTCACATTGAATATTTCAAACAAAACAATTCATGTGAGAGAGTAAGAGCATTATTCATTGCAAGGAATCATTGGGGAGTTCGAACTGATTCCGGACCGATCGCAGAGGTCGTGGCTTCACCAGCATGGCTTGCAGCTGTGGCTTGCAAGATTTTTGATAGAAACAAACTGCTCCCGTGTAAAAATAGCCTTAGAGAGAGTGTGAAAATTTGTTGAGATCTTACAAAACAAGATTGGTACTATCTATTAACTTCTACGGGACAAGAATCAAAGAACCATTCATCATAACAAGAATAAGAAGTAGTTCAAATTTATTAATTTTTCTTGCTTGTTTTTTGGTGTTGTTTCGTGTTGACTTCACACGCATCTGGTGTTCCTTGCTTGCTGTAGTACCTGCAATGTTTTAATTTTATCCCAGATAATCAGTGCATGTTCAGTGAGTAGCGAAATACATCATTTACACTTGAAATTTGCCTTCTTTCTTTGACTGTTTTTTAACGGTGGATGAACATTTGGAGAATCCAGCAAAATTAGATCTTTCCAGATTTGGTGAATTTCAGAAACAAAGCAGTTAGTATCTATCTTGCGCTTATGATCTTCAATTTCATCCCCACAAATTCGGCAAAGTGAGGCGAGATGTTGGACGTGAATATCCATAAGACCAATAAAGTTGTTTTGGCCTTGAAAAGAAAAGAGGCAAAGGCTCGTACTAATGCAAAAAAAAGTAATAACACGGCTCTGTGACAAACCCGGGAATGGAAAACTTACGTGTTTTGGACCTCGGAATTCAAAAATTGTGTAGCAAAATTCTAGGTTGTCTACCATCCTCACATTCAACATGATAAAAGTTAATCGATATGACAATCGAGGAAAAATATCTAGCACTTCGTAAAAAAATCTGTGAATCGAAAAAATAATAGATACTCCTTCACCTACCTTGAAAACCGACCAAAATCTCGCCCATACATCGCGTTGTTTAAAAGAAGAAATAAGCCACAAAATGTGTTGAATATTTCACGAGACTCTTCCAATATGGCTTCCGATACGCTGTCCACTTAAAAAAATTGTGTATACCTCATGAAAAGTCTTTAAAATATGCCTGAGAGCCTCGAAACGATGACCGATTCTGTCCGACTCCTTCCACTGTTTTGAAAATTTTTGATCACTGCACTGCGGCGATGTTTTGATGTTTTGATTTGTTTGTTGATAAACACAAGCGCGCCTTCTCATTGGTTGAAAAGTGTCGCGTGATCAGCTGGCCCTGTCCTTAAATTTAGGGATATTCCGGACTGTATATATGATTTATTGTAACATGTGTTTAAGTCTTACCTAATATTAGGTCATCTAAGGCACCACCAGAACAAAATTCCAACATCATCTATGAAAACAGAACATATCCCATAAGCTCTCTTTTCCTCATAATTTATGCACATCAACATCTATAAACTATAGAAGTTACACATCCTCTACCTCCCCCCCCCCCCCCCCCGCCCCCAACCCAACATAAAGCTCTGAAAAATTTTGTAACTTTGTGGAGAAAACATTATGTTCTAAAAAATGGCAGCTTTACTGATTTTGAGATACTCTTTCCAGCAGTGGTGATGGACTTTCTGTTTCACTAACACCCAGTTCAAACCTCGATCTTTTCATGTAATGAGCTTACATGTAATACCTATTTGATTCAGACGTCGAACTTTCACGATGTTCAATGGTCTAAAACGCTTACAAGAGAAAATAAATTTTGTAATTTATGCATTGGGTTCGGCACATGAGAAGTTTGACGTTTGACATGAAGTTGCTCCATAGCCAAAATTTTCATGTGGGCCACTTGATCTTAACTCATGAGTCAACCCATCCTCGGAGACCCAGGGGCAGATAAAGGGGGCGAGGGAAAGTCTAAATGGGCGGAAAAATATATATGGAACGAAGAAAAGTAAAGAACGGCGAGAAGAACCCCTGGGGACAATGTCTTACCAGACCAGTTCCAAACGGTCGCCGCCGTTCTGGCTTCTGATTGTTGCCAGAAAACTTGTGTTTTGACTGCGCTACTTACCCACAGCTTATTTTCATGGTAGTACGCTTCATACATTCCCACCACATGGTTATGTTTGCACTCACTAAGAATGTCTATTTCTACCATAAAGTCATCCAGTTCACTCTCATCTTTAACATCAATAATTTTAGCAGCTGCCAGAGCACCATCGGTCTTGCGTTCTGCCTACAACACATGAGAAGTTAAACAAGTCATTGAGCTGTAAGTGAGCAAAAATTAGGGGAAATTTGTGGATGGCAAAATGTCTGTGTGTGACAAATGTCACAGGAATACTACTTGTGTGTTCCAATCAGAGTTTCAATAAATTTAAATTTTAACCAATCCACATACTTGCTTGCATCATTCACATGCGCACTCACTACTAGATTGAGACAATAATATTAAGCAAAATAAAACGCAAACAAGTTCAGAATCATTTGGACTTGAAATAATTTAGTCTTACAGTATCTCATTCAAGGTTTCCCAATTCAGTATCATCTGCACAATACAGACATATATAATATAGGTGCAATACACTTGATGTTGCAAATCAAAAACAGTGTATATGTATGTCTCAGAACACTTCACAAATGCTGACATAACACAACTTTAAAATAGCTGGAGAAGATCAACCAAAGATTAACCTCCTTCTTCTCAGTACATCTCAGTCCATTCGGCCTCATGGACTATTGACTCAGAGCCCATTCAGGCTCAAGGAATTATTGTCAAATAACCAGCCAGTGTTGAAGGTTTTTAGGGCTAGTTAAAATGAGGCTTGGTAGTACATGTATGCTACAGCTTGCCATTCAGGCAAGCTGTAAAACTGACTTTCTTTGCACCCTTTATTTGAAGAATATCTGCAGAAGTAAACATCCCTTTCTCTCCTGACCTTGCCGAGAAACAGGCAATTGAAGACAAGAAGTTAACATGGATCGAGGTGAGCGTGTTTTAGCTCATTTTTAAACTAGGAATAATTTTGAATGAATGATAAAACAATGAATATTATTGATTTGGCTTTCCTATGTTCAGAAGAATTATTATGGAGATCAAACATAACTGAGGGTGAACAGTTATCAACAAAGAGCAGGTGAAAAAAAGTGCAGTGAAGGTTTACTAAGAAACTGATACTTTTACTACCATTGAAAGATATATCTGGTACACAATTAGAACATCAGTTGGACAGCTGTCAAATTCAAACATGCTATGCCCAAAATGAAGTAACCATCATAGAGAATATATTGAAACCTTCACTTGGTCATTGTTTGCATCTTCTTGCAATTCTATTTCTTTCCTGTTTCTATTATGTTATCTACTTAAAAATCACTTAAAAAAACTAACCAGCACATACAACTTAACCTATGAATATTAATGTAGTAATAAATCAGGGTTAAAACTCTTTGTCACAGTCCATTGACTTGCTAAAAAGCTTTAAATGTTTACAGAACAAATTATTGAGTTTGTTGTAAGCTTATGGAAAAACTGCAGTCGGGAATATTTTAAACCAAAACATGAGGAAGTAAAAACATGCTGGGAAGTATAATAAACAATCTTCACAGTTTTGTAAATCTAAGTCATTAAAACCCGTTTTCCTTGTGCATACAAATGAGCCTCAACATTGCTAAAAATAATGCTGCAAGTTTTTGCATAAAATGTTGAAATATTATTTTGCATAAAACATGACATAAATAAACAAAATGTCTGCCTTTGCGGTGGTACAAATCTAAGGCTGTTACGAAATAAATGAGCTGATTCTTGAATTTATAGGAGCTACATTAAAATAAAATATTTTCTGCTTTAAATCAGTGACAGCTCTATTAATTGTACCAAACGTACAAAGAAGTATTTGAACGAGTTATAGCATGATCCATCGAGCTTTGAATTAACAACAGAAATATTTCACGAACTCGTAATTTCGCTGCATTGTGATATTCATTATTGCTTGAATGGGTGCTAAAATCTTCTCGAGTAGAATCAACCGTGAATTAGCCGGTGTCTAAAGCTCAATAAGCTACCAAATAGATAGTTAATACGTAGTTTAATCATACCTTGTACACCTTGCCAAAGCTTCCATCTCCCAATTCGCCCACAAGGTTCCATACGGTATTGGGATCTACTCCACGAATTATGTAGGAAAATTCCTTCTTTTTCTTGACTTTCATGAAAGGGAAGAGTTGTTTGAAGAAAGACGACATCTTGAATCCCGCGGATGTCTAACTTAAACACTTAAACGGCTTGCATTGACCTTTTCAAAACTTGAATTTCAGTTCCTAAAGGTAGGGCTTTCAAAAGCCGTTACTTGTAGAAGCCAGCATTTATT